>NW_013666867.1:168850-188575 GCF_000517525.1 Limulus polyphemus | reverse complement strand
GGGTTGGTGGAAAATCGAGTTTATTGGAGTGCGTTGGCAACATAAATTTTGCGAAATATGTCGAAATATTAGAGGAATGACTCATGCCACGTTATTCCTCGGGTTTCGTGTACAAGAACACAACGTTTTTCCAGGAAGATGGAGCACCGTGTCACACTGCTAGAAACACCCAAAAAGTGGCAGGAAGAAAATGGTATCCAGATGTTGCACTGGCCGAGACAATCTCCTGACATGAACCCCATCGAAAACCTTTGGGCCATACTCGACCGGCAAGTCAAGAAACAACCAAAAAAACCAACTTCGAAGAGCGATCTACTCCAAGTTTTGAAGCCAGAGAAGGCGAAAATCTCACAATCTTAAATTGACGAGATGATTCTCACGATGCTCTAAAGGATCAATGAACTCCACGAAGCGAAAGGAGGATCTACTAGATATTAATTAAATTATAAATATATCAATTCATGGGAATATGACTGAAAAATTTAATTTTTTCTGAAAAGGTGGTGTCTATTTACTTGTGACCACGCTGTATTTAGTCAGTTTAGGATATTTGCCAACAACATTGATACACACACTTTTCTTTTTTAACACAAATATATTTTTAATATAAAAAGAACAATACAATTTGCAACAATAGTTATTAGAAATAATGATTTATAAACGAAAGTTTACAAACTTGCAATATAAAGTCTTTCTTTTAGTCTGGAACTTCTTTGATATCTTATCGAGGGTTCACGATGAGGAGTTGACGTAGATATAATTTACTTAACCGGGAGCTAGCTGGCTTTGTTTTTCGTCATTTACCATCCATACACGCCGAGTTTTTCACGATGAATCTATATAATGTTTTCGTAAAAATACTAATGTCCGATGAGAATCCACTGAAGTTGAATGATTTGTAATGTTCGAACTTTAGGAAATGATCCTGGTCAAATATCTGAAGTGCTGAAGTTAAATGGTTTGTAATTTTCGAAATTTATAAATGTTCCTGGTCAAATATCTCAAGTTCCCGATTAATAAACGTTAGTCACGATTATAGCTTCCGAGGTTTACAGTATACCAACTGTAGCAAACCAATAATATGTATACTGTCTTTTGGCGTGTTGCGCTGGTTATATTTAAAGGCGTGAGAAGAGTTTCTCGAAATTTCAGCTTACGGAGCAATACTGACGATACATTAATGTTTACATACACACATGTATTGTTGATTCTTACACTCGAGAATTTCGCAATAGAGATTTAACAGCATATGTTATGTACATTTCTAAATATAAGTTTAACTTAAACAAACATCGATATTACAATAGATATAAAATAACAAATCCGTCACACAAGACAGAGCACATTCATTACAAGGAGTGGAGAATGATTTGTTGCAGGTCTATGTGCACCTGGGTTCCAGCTTAATCCATATCCCCTTGTTTTTCAGTACCAAAAAGTAAATAATTCTAAACCCACCATCTAAATACATCTCTTGATATGAGTATATGAATGTTTGGCCTCAGAAAATATGTTACATACTCTTCCAAAAGCAGTGAAGTTTCGGTGACATGACACTACTTATGTAACAACAAACAATGTGAAAATATAGTTTGATATAATGTAATTTACCCCTGTTTAATAAAATGGTCACTCAACTTAGATAAGTTCAATTTTTTTCAGATATACAATAAAGAAAACAAGAATAATTCACTGTAAATACGTGTATTAATTAATAAATATCTAAATAAATATACAATGATATTATTGCAAAACTATAAAGAAAGATATCATTCTTTAAAAATTGTAATTTAGTAGAAGACTAAACAAACATTACCTGTCATGAAAGAGTACGTACTTTATTAAAACCTAATATTATAGAAAGACACTGCAAGAAAAGAAACGCTCTATTACTCAATTTGAAATCCCTGAAAGATAAAGTCACGTTTATAAATACCATTGCAATGAAGCTGAACGTATTTCTTGGTACTAATGACAAGATAATAAGAAGGACTTAAAATCACAAGTCAAAAGTTCACAGGTTTCAAGTACCACCTCGAAATCAATGTTTGTTTTCTGTAAGGTGGGAACAGAAATTGGAATAACAAAAATTCCCTTCAATTACATATATGTTCAACTGCAAAGGTAATTTATCTAAACTGATTTCTACGCTCCATGGATAAATTTGTTTGCTGTAAAAAGCACAGAAGTACAAAAACGGCTATGTGTGCTCTAGCCACTAACAGTATCGTATACCGGTTTTTAGAGTTATAAGCCCTTAGAATTACTACTGAGCCATTGGTGGAGCCGCATAGTGGAGAACCTGTTGAGAATTCGTCAAGCTGACCTTTGAAGATTGTTGTTGAACTAGCAATTGTTGCGACAAAAATATATTAGGTGAGAAGTTTCAACAACGTCTGTTTTACTTTTTTTCCTTGGTTACATTAATTGCAGTTATTTGTGGACAATTGTAAAAGCTAGTATAATTAAAATAATAAAAAGAAACTTTATTACAAGATGAAAAATTGCAACTTTAGAAGTATGTTGTTAATTGTCACAATCCTTCAATCGATCCTTCGGATGAGAGTTCTAAACTCCCTTAGAATGTGCATACTTATCCCTGTAGCGAATTTCTTATTATATATTTATTTTAATATCAATGTTTGTTTGGATTAAATTTATATTTATAAACATATATTGCTTATACTGTTAAATATGTATTGCAAAACTCCCGCCTATACTCCAAAGTTGTAGAAGATTCTCGAAAGTAAGAAGCAACAATATATGTGTACGTAAATGCTTTTGAAAGCGCCAGTATTGTTACATAAAACTGAAATCTCCAGAAAGCCTCCACATGCCTATAAATATAATCAACGCCACGTGCCAGAGAGCGTCTATTAGTAGTTCGCTGTAATCAGTGTGCTATAAACTTCGAAAGCTATAACTGTGATTGTTATAACGCTTATGAATCGGAAAGGATTCACATCGGACATTAGTACTTTTACGAAGACATTATATAACTTAAACTCGACCTGTACTGGGCGTGTGGTCAGTGAAGAAAACAGAGCTATCTAGTTCCTCGTTAAGTGAATTGCATCCACATTAACTGAAATTTTTTTCGTTCATCGTGTACCCTCGATAAGACATCAAGGAAGTTTCAGACTAGAAAGAAGACTCGATATTGTTTGTAAATATTTAGTATATAGACCATTATTTGTAATAACTGTAACTGTAAATTGTGTTATTATTTGTATATTAAATCGTATTTGTATTAAAAAAGAAACCGTGTGTATCAATCTTGTTGGCAAATATCATAAATTGGATACATATCGGCATTTATTTATCTACTAAATCTAAATTATCATTTAACTCAGTTTCAGACTGTTCGAAATAATAACAAGTTATGTAATAAGTTGGAGGCTCGTCCCGGGTAAATTATAATACGTAGCAAAGAAACAGGTGAGATTCAAAAGGTATACACGTTCTCCAGATAAAAATATTAAAGGTAATCAAGAAGGACCTCCATCTGGAAACGAGGTAACCAGGGTATAGGTTCACTAAATAAGGCTACCACTAATAAGTTTCGTTCAATCTTAACATAACTTCAATAGCTTCAATACTCCATTACAGCGACATACAAATTAAGTCTTCGGACGGAGAGTCTATGCTAACTCGGTAACCCGTGGCCCAATGAAGTTTCGTAAAGAGCTAATCAACGTTTTTTTTCTGGTTTTGGTGAGAGTAAGAAGTTTTGTAAAGAGCGCGAACTATCGTTATGAATGATTTTTTGACTAAGAAAATAAGCAAACAAACAAACAATCTCAGACTTTTAATAGTGTATAGATAGATTCTTCAAGATCTTGTTTTTGTCATCTTACGTCTTTTAATGAAGATGGGAACATTGACTGGGAAATAATATAATAGCAAATGCTCGGCGAGAGGTTTTCGTTTATAAAACTTTGTTGTTCTTCTCGACTTGATTTTTATTTTATTACCTCATCTCCATAGTTACTATTTGCAAATAGTCAATAATATTGTAAGTCCATTTTATTGTTGTTCTTTTTACACACCGTTATAACACATTTTCATCCCATCATTTAATTTCTGTTGTGCATATATTGTTGTGTAGAAGATATTTTAAAGTGATTCATCAGGTGGAAAACGAAGTTTTATAATAATGGAGTGTACGAAAAGTGACCCGAAAAACGGCTAACTCGGTAACCCGTGGCCCTATTTTAATGAAACTTATTTTATTCTGTTTCTATTCTCATTTCATTACAAATATGGCGCTTTTATGCGCCGTTTTTGCTGTATATAATTACAGACAAGCACACACACAAACGAACAAACAATATCAGAGTTTTAGTAGTATATAGATTGTTTAATATTTAGTTGAAGTTGTTTGGAGTAGTTTGCACGCTTGTACAGTACAATAATCTCAAAGCAGGGATAACCAAGGGCTAAATCTTTATATATATGTGAACAGTAGGTTTTAAGGCAGTCATCATCTCTTTATCATATATATATGGCCCGGCATGGCCAGGTGGTTAGTGCGCTGGACTCGCAATCTGCGAATCCCCGTCACAACAAACATGCTCGCCCTTTCAGCCGTGGGGGCGTTATATGTGACGGTCAATCCCACTATTCGTTGGTAAAAGAGTAGCTCAAGAGTTGGCGGTGGGTGGTGATGACTAGCTGCCTTCTCTCTAGTCTTACACTGCTAAATTAGGGACGGCTAGCGCAGATAGCAAACAATATATATATCACTGGCTATTACCCACAATAAATTAAACTATTTTGATTTGACATGTTTGTTTTTTGCCTTCATTATATAAGAATAAGACTAGCCAAATTCATATTTTAATATTCTTGTTAAACCAAGGCACCTGTATTGCTCACAGAAGATTATTAGCGGTTAAATAAGAAATGCTCATCACACCTTGAAAGATTGCTTCTTAGTTACTTGCCTCCCAAATGCCTCAGTGGTAAATCTGAGGGCTTATAACACTAAAAATTGAGTTTCGATAATACCCGCGATGGGCAGAGCACAGATAGCGCATTGTGTAGCTTTGCGCTTAACGACAAGCAAACGTATTTACTTTTTTTTTACACGTTAAATATGGTTTCTAAAGCTGAAATTCCCACGAAAGGTCTTCAAAGGCATAAATTTCAGTCAATAAAGTTGCATGATGAACATCGTGAAATGTCATACATACATCAGAAACTTTTTGATAGAGAACGTAGCGATTATTTTTAAAGATGATTTTTTTCTCGATTACTAATACTGTATGTCACTTACATTATATGTTTTCTCTAGTAATTATTTTGTTTCTAATTGATCTAGCGTGTTAAAATTAATTTGGCTGATCCCTGAAAAGAAGAAGAAAAAGAACATTCCTTGATATTAAAAAAGACCGAGATTTGTTTAAAATAAGTCTGTTGTTCCAACTTTTTACTTAGATGGTTATGTTTTTATATCATGAATGTTTGGTATAGTTACTTGTCTGAAATCATACAGTACTGTTATTTTATATACTGTGTAAAATTATCAAATATAAGCATAAACTAATACTGTTAATGCAGTGACGTGACATCGCTGGTGCGAATTTTGATGCAACGAGCGATATGTTTAGCGCTTATATATATTTGGTTCATGTCGAATATCAGATCATTTCACAATGTAATGCCGTCACAGATAGGCTTATAACTGAGTATACATGCCAATACCCTATGGGCCAGGTGAGGCATAATGGATAGCGTGCCTCTGTATGTACCAAATAGATCAGAGTTCGTGCCCGAGATATCTGACAAACACATTTCTCACTTTTAACTTATGAATGCGTTATAAAAGTGACAGTCATTCTCACTATTTGGTTAAGAGGGACTATATAAGTGTCAGGTGATGGTGAGTATTTTCCATGCTCCCTAGTCAACAGTCCTAAGCTAGAAATTGCTTTACCTGAGCTTTTGGGATCTCTGACCTGGCTGTTTAGTCTATGTCACATAAGGTGTGTTTCAAGTTGAAAATACTAAAGCCCCATATAAAGAATAATATTCTAATACTAAAATAATAAAGAAATACAAAACCCAGGACGCACCAATTTCGAAGATGAATATTTATAGCATAGTGAACAGTATCAGCAAAGAAAGATCAACATACCTATATAACAATGTAAAAATCACTTAGATAGCATTACACCACAGCAGGACTGCCGTCACCATTGCCACAGTTCATATACTGGTTGTACAGGAAAAATCCAAACCTACCACAAAAGTATTCCTTACAAGTCGCACAACATAATTCACAAAGAGTTTGCCCTTTGAAGAAAAGTATGAACCAAAGCTGCAGAAGCTGCTCCTCAAAAAACCAAGACTGCACAAGCTGCTCCTATAAATCAAGACTGCACAAGCTGCTCCTATAAATCAAGACTGCACAAGCTGCTCCTATAAATCAAGACTGCACAAGCTGCTCCTATAATCCAAGACTGCACAAGCTGCTCCTATAATCCAAGACTGCACAAGCTGCTCCTATAATCCAAGACTGCACAAGCTGCTCCTATAAATCAAAACTGCACAAGCTGCTCGTACATTCGCGCAAAGCTGCTCAAGAGCTACTACGGTACTAGTCCCTAATTTCGTACTGATATACTAAAGAAACGCTAGCTAGTCAACAGCTCCCATCATCAATTATGCGAAGTAGAATTTCTGGACTGTATGGCCAGGATGTCGAGAAGCTATGGCTACTACACCAGGGTAAAACGCCAAGCCACACGTCTAAGACAATATTAACATTTTTACAAACCATGGTAGATGAAACCAGTGTTCATACTATCCCCTTCTCCGAAATACGTGTGAAGGCACTTGACTTTAATCCAGTCACGTTCTATTTTGCATTTATTCTGTTTAAATATGTCCACCTTTAGGGAAGGATCTATGGAAGACTTCTCAAGTTATGTGGTCAAAGATTGACCTCCTCCCTCCTTCGCAGAAATTGTGGTGTTGGATTCAGAATGTAATCCTGGCCATCAGACTGAACACACTTCACGATGAAGAACTACTTCCCAGGGCAGCTATGGATCTAGAACATCGTTATAGAAAGTACAGTTAACTCTATGCTGGAAACACTTATAAAATGTTATATATGTTTCCTCGCTGCAGTGAAACAAATAGCCAAAAAGATTATAATATTTTTTTTTCTTGTGATATCAAAATGTGGCACAGAAATATTTTTGTCAATCTAATAATCATAGGTCTGTACCCACGCCCCCAGTGGCACAGCGGAATGTCTGCGGACTTACAATGCTAGAAACCGGGTTTCGATACCCGTAGTAGGGAGAGCATAGAAAGCCCGTTGTGAAACTTTGTGCTTAATTGCAAACAACCAGCCAAAATTTCTCGCTGTAGTGATAATATAATATTATACTTCTTATCTATTAGACTTTGTATCGTAATACTTAAATATACACGATATTATAGGCCTACCATATTTCGTTCTGGAACTATTTGTTTTGGAAAATAAAATACATTATTTTGTTACGATAATTCGTAATTTTTTCCTATTCATCTTTCATACAGTTTATGCAGAAATGTCTAATATGGCATGTACCTTATTTTAAAAGAGTGTAGCAGCCGAAAATTGAGAAAAACGTTCCCATTCTTTCTTTTTCTCCAGACGTTAAAAACGGAACTTAAAAGTTTGGATTATTTAAGAAAGTTCTCATGGAAACAAAGATTTGTTTAAACAAATATAATTTTTACAATATACTTTTTTTTAAATTGCAGTTATGTTGTAATTAAAGTAAGTTTGAATTGCAATTTTTAAATATACACTTTCAAGTTTTATACGCAACTAGTGGTAGTAAATAAACTACTTAGATTAATCTGTGATATCATTATTTGGTGGCCACTAACCGACATATTGTGGTTACAAATAAAAGGAATTACGAAACAGCAATAAGATGCTATTTATTATAATTAAAATATCAATTGGTGTCAAATTTGCCTTTCCTTATCGCATATTCTTAACTAAACCTTGCTATATAATATGTCGGACAACGTTATCTAACAATTTTCATCGGAAATGTACTTAAGGCATATGATGGTACAGCAATCTGGTTCTGGTGGTTTTCTTCAAATTTTGTTCAGCTGGTATTGTATGCATTACTTTCAGACGAACACCAAAGCTGAAAGCAAGACTCAAATGACTTGGTTTAAGAGGAAGGAAATATGAATTGTCTGCATTTGACCCACACTTTTCTGGGAACTCCAACAGCGTAAGCATTTTTTTTAAATATATGCATGTAGCTTATCAAAAGAGTAAGGTAATGTATATAGAATGAGAAAATTAAAATGTCAATACAAATACGAAAGTGTAAGAAAACAGTTTTATCCAAAACTAGATCTACCACTAGAGTCGATTCACGTTAACTGCATCGAACAACATTTCCTTGTGGTTACTCCTTTCAATTAATAGCACAGAATTTATCCAGAAAGTTTATTTTAAATCGCTCATTTATATTGTAATGCGTCCATTCTGATATAAAACGAGGGGAAAAAAGTATTAGTGTAATCCGAAATAGTTCCCCTCGACACATAAAAGAGTTATTATTACCTTTGTGTAACTAATCCTAATATTAACCAGAAAAAGGCCGGCTTGTCGGGCTGCGTACCGAGGGTCCGAGATTAGAGACGTAATGCCCTGAAGATGCTATGCACTTTTAAAAACTGTGGGCTGGCTATAAGAATGGCATTCAATCCCGTTATTCGGCTTAAAGAGTCGGACAACCCTCTTGTGGTAGCGGGGTACTTGGCTGGCTTCCACCCCTTTTGTCACTAGATCAAAATAAAGGTCGTTTAACCCATGCGCGCATGGGACGCCTTTTAGATTGAAAATTTAAGTTACATCAGATAAAACCATGACCTTTAGTTGTAAAAGTACGTAGTTGCACTATAATTTATTTATTTATATATCTTAGTAAAAAATAATATTACTTATATATGAAGTTGAAAGTACACGAATTCTGTTCACCATCACTACGAAAACAAGCAAAGTTATAAAGCTGAAACTTAACAGGCAGAATAGAAACGTCTGTCATTGTCAAGAAACTGTTTTTGTACTGAGTGGAATTTTCAAACAATATTAAACTTTATTGTATGATATTATTCATTATTATTAGTGAGGCGTTGTAATAGAGCATCTTGTAATTTTTTTCTGTTTACGTTGTACTAAACAAGGTTATATTATTGTGCTTGTTCAGCTAGCCAGTTCTTTTTGTTTAATAATTCCTTAAGGGAAACCTTTGATAGGTTTGTATTGTTTTGTATAAAGTAGGTCTCAAGTTAATAACAACTTATAGAAAAGAATAAAAATAAACTTGATTAAAGAACATAAACTATGTCACCTTTTGGCATTTAGCTAAAGGTTTAACACCTTTTGTTCTTGTATTAACTTTGTCGGTGTACATGTATTCTTTTCTATAAGTTGTTATTAACTTGAGACCTACTTTATACAAAACAATACAAACCTATCAAAGGTTTCCCTTTGATAAAGGGAAAAATAAACTTGATTAAAGAACATAAACTATGTCACCTTTTGGCATTTAGCTAAAGGTTTAACACCTTTTGTTCTTGTATTAACTTTGTCGGTGTACATGCATTCTTTTCTCTAAGGTTTCCCTTTGATAAAGGGAAAAATAAACTTGATTAAAGAACATAAACTATGTCACCTTTTGGCATTTAGCTAAAGGTTTAACACCTTTTGTTCTTGTATTAACTTTGTCGGTGTACATGCCGCTGTCGCTTATATAAGCAACCTTCAGACTGTTATTCTTTTTTTCTTTTCCGTTTAAATCACAGACAGACCCTCACTTGTAAAGCCTTATAAACTAGTATAATAGCATGCAAGTGAAAACACTTACCTTATTATTGTTCTGAAAATTAAATTGTGAAATTATAATTTTGATATAAAGTTGACCAGACACCTAACATTCATTCATTTACATAACATTAGGATTTATTCCGTAAGCATTCCCATGCCAGCAAATGTATGCATCCCTGAGCTGAAATATTTTCTTAAATATTTGAATTTGAATTTTAGAATGTATAAATAATACCAAATTTTAGGTAAAAAAAAAAAGATAATTGAACGTTTCACAACTACATCATTTATTCACGACAATAGTTTCGCTAGTACATTTGTCTTATGGAGTTTCTGCAAGTACCGACGGTTTTAAGTATCAATTATATACGTAATATTTGAAAAACCACTGGTATAATAATTTAGACTACTAGTATAATGGATCTATACTTATATTTAGTCCATTCGAAAACTGAGTGTTTATGTTTAAGTATTGTAATACAACGAGACGAATAATATAAGGTATATATGTTTTTTAAACAGTTCTATTTAGCGGGCTTTGTTTTGTGCCTTAGATGATGCAGTCAGAATATTACGTGGCATATTTAATATAAAATAATACACACACACCTATACATATATAATACATCAAGAATAAATTCATTCTGAATCTATGTTAAAAACTTAGAATACTTCAGAAAATACTATTAAAATAAACCAATTTAGCTATGAAATGTTTGGTAGGAGTAGCGAAAACTTTGCCTGAACGCACTAATTTCAAATAAAAACAATTCATGCTAGATATCAACGTTTAATTTTATATTTCCATACAAGTTTTTGCTGTGCTTTAGAGCGCCGACTTCTGCTTTAGAGTAAATAAAGTTATTTCGATATTCTTTTATCAAACCCAAATCAACAAATGTCCGTCAGTATTCCAATTAAGTAATTATTAAAAACTAGCATTTTTATAGATAAAGCGTTCTGTTTTTGTTGTTGTTTTCAATACTATTTAGCTCACAAAATAAATAAAAAATGCATGTATGTCTGGCTTCTTGTTTTGTTTTAGTTTAAGTGGAAAAGCCGATAAGTGAAAAGAGACTTCAAGATCGGAACTTCAACCCAGGATCCCTGGCTAACTTATAAAGTTTTTTTACTACAACTATGATCCACAATATAATAGGTACACAGTGTTACATTTATTTCTAACTTCCATTACATTTTAAATGAAAAAAGCCGATAAATGAAATGAAAATCCGGAACTGGAACTTTAACCTAGGACCTCTGGCTAATAGGGCCAGTGCTTTACCACTGAACTATCCAAGAATACAAGCCGCCTCCGTCAATGTCACATTTAAAGCTTCTATTATCCAGCCAGGGCAGTACCAAGGGCACTGCGATCGGTGCGCCCGCACAGAGCGCAGACCCGTAGAGGGCGCAAGTTTGCATTTTTGTAGGCAAAGAGCAAGTAGTTTGGATTTTTTGAGGAGTGCAAAATTTATATCTCGCATAGGGCGCCATCAACGCCCTGGATCCAACATACTATGTTAGGATAGGTGCACATACCAAATCATAAGGAATCTATGTATAGACTTACATGAGAAAGCCGATATTAAAGTTTTTTCATCTTAATTTCAATGTTATACGTTACCCTTTTATTGTTCCTTGTTTTGTTTTATTGTTGTTGTTTTTACCTGTAGGTATCTGTTTTCGCGATCGTCGTTATAAGAATCTCAAATTAAACCGGGGTTTAAAGACCTTCCTGGTATTTCAAATCCTAGTTTTTGTCCAAGCTCAAACAAAACTCTTCAAAAACAAATTAGATCATCATTTATGGTTTCTAGAATCCTATGTGTACTAGCTTATTTGATTCTCGGAATTACCGTGAATCATCTTGAATTCGTGGAAACTTTGTGCTCTTGGAGTGACTGAGTTGTTTTATATATTAAATGATAAGATCTTATAGGCTGGTTACGTTTTTTGAAACTCAGTTGTTGTACCGTATTTTTTTCTATGTATCTACATACACATCATTTTAATTATAATTTTAAAACTTTATATGTTTTATATTAAATTATTTCATTTCTTTATTCTTAGTAACTAGCTTACGTGCCCGTTTAAAGCTCGGGAAAAACATAGGAGCCCCAGGAGGGAAAAGGGAGTCAGATCCGAACGCCCTAATGCCATTCCCCCTGGAGTGTCTTAAGGGTGCTTTCGAAGTGGCCTGGCCTAGCCTAATGGTTAGGGCGCTTGACTTGCACTCTGCTGATCGCGGGAGCAAATCCCTGTCACCGAACATGCTCGCCTTTTTAGCCGTGGGGGCGTTAACGTGAAAGTCAATCCTAGTATTCGTTGGTAAAAGAATAGCTCGAGAGTTAGCGGTGGGTGTTGTTGGTTGGTTGCCTTTCCTCTAGTCTATCACTGCTAAATTAAAGACAGCTACTGCAGATAGACCTCGGGTAGCTTTGCGCGAAATTCAAACCAAACCAAGCCTTCGAAGTTTGGTATAGAAAAGTAGAATAGCCCGGGAAACACTTAAGGACCCCTTCCCCCGGAGGATGACATAGGGGTCACGTCCAAATGCTAACTCCTCTTTGCTCTAAGAGTACATTCCAAGTTTGGTTGAGATTGGTCAAATAGTGCTGGCGTGAAAAGTGGCCACAGAGACTCCACTTCTGCTTTATATATATAGATTACACGCTACAAGTTTGACCGATAAGTTTGTTTTTTGTTTGTATTTAAACGCAAATCTACACAATTGGCTACTTTCACTGTGTCCCCCCCCCCCCGCGAATATCAAACCACAATTTTTAGCATTATAAGCCCTTAAGTTTACCTTTGACATTAAGGGGCTGGAGCGATAGATGAAATTGTTTGATGTAGTGTTTGAATCATTCAATATTGATTAATTCTGGATATATCTAGAATGCAAGAATAATTCTACCTTAATAAAGATCATTGAAGACAAGAGAAAAATTAGGTGCAATTCTAAGTTTTACTAATGAAGTAAAGTTGATATCACATAGGCAGTGACAAAGTTGTCGTTCTGTCTGTCCAACACAGGGAATCGGACCTTGGATTTTAGCATTGTACGTCTGCAAATTTACAGCTGACCCACCAAGAGACCCGAAGTGTTGATCGCAAACATAGTTTGTTTGCTTACTGTTAGACACAAAATTACACAATGGGTTATTTGTGTTGTACCCATCGGTTTTTAGCGTTTTAAGTCCCTAAACTTACCGCCAAACTACCGAAGGACCGCAAACAACAGAGAAGAGCATTCTGCGATATTGCTAGCGTGATAAATTATGATCTTTATAGAACTATTGCAATAACAAACTAGAGGGATACACAGAATTGATCATATTCGGTCCACAAAAAATGCGAAAATGTGTCCATATGTCTGTTATCATCGGAAACGGACCATTTTTGGCAGGACAATGACGAATAATATTCTACATATGTCCACCAAATTTCATCAAAATCCGATCATTTTGACTAAGTTATAAAGCAAAAATAGTGTAAAAAATCGATCCCCATGTTAACAGATAGGGATTTTTTTGGATATTCGTGACCTTCACCCTCCTATAAGTTGGGTCATAGTCCAAATATCTACCAACTTGTGTCCAAATCCATCCAACCGTTTGCGATAAATCTTGCTGACAAACATACACAGACACACAGGGGTGAAAACATAACCTCCGTCCATCTTCTGGCGGACGTAAACCGTTTTATACAGTGAGAAAATCTATGGGCTGTAGGCCGCCGTATTTGTTTTTCATTTGAATGGAAATTAAATCCCACCTATAGAAAAACCCTTTCGGAAGGAAGGTTTTTGAATTAGTTGAATATGAGGAATAGAAATTATCTTAAAAGTGTTATCCATAAACTTACTCAGTTCGCGCGAGGAACTGTGTTCCTTATTAGATTAATAGATTATTTGATAAATAAAGAGTGAATGTTACATGCGAGTTACATGCGTTTTTCTTAGAGTACGTGCCAGGTTTGGTGGCAATCGGACTAGCGGTTTGCTAGCTATAAGCAGGTACACAAACACAGACGTTTTTCAGGTAGTGGCTTATATTCCAATGCGTGTGTTTCTGTGCGATTTGACAGAGACGTGTTATTTCAACGACTACCGATATAAAACAAGTCAGACAGAAAACGGTGCATTTTTTTTTTTTTTTTTTTGCAGAATATAATATGATTATTAGTCTGAAATATTCCTGTATTTCAACTTATGATCATTGAAGGTGAAAACGTACATATAAACCTTACTTTCTAATGATACAGTAATATAGGTTATCTAAAATAAACTTTCTTTAATGCTGGTTGGGTTCGGGTTAGACTTGTTTCGACAAATACAATGCCTTTGTTAGAAACCCTGGACTATAAGGAACCATATAAAAAGAAGGTCAAGCTCTATTAAGTTTTAAAAATCCAATTGACATGAACCTTGAATTTGTAGATATTGTAGCTAATTTTTAAGAAATGTATGTATTTTTACTCAGTTTATATTTGAAAGGTAACGAAATGATAAGTAAATCAAAAGGTAATTGAGCTTTCTAGGTTTGTGAAATAATTTTATCAGGTAACTTTAAATAAACTCAGCAACAACTTAATAATCTTATCAGTAACTGCTATCCCATTTTTATCCTAAACAGCACAAACAACCCCATCTAGGGAGCTGTGTGGGTCAAATTAATTATTGCTTCTGTGTTTATTTTACCCATTACATGGCTTTAGTATTTTATTTATGGGACCCTGGTATGGGCTAGTGGTTAGGACACTCCACTTGCATGTCGCTAGTCCGAATCCCATCACCGATCATGCTCGCCCCTTTTAACCGTTAGTAAAAAAAGAGTAGCCCAAGAGTTAGCGGTGGGCATGAGTGTCCGCAGGGGGGAAAGGGCACTTCACCCTCTGGAAAAATCAGAAACATATATCTCTCTTAATTCGTTCAGTATATATATATATATATATACTCACGATTTATACTTTGTCCCACCCCCAACCAACTGCTTTCCCCCTAGTCTATAACTTCTAAATTAGAGACGTCTAGCGCAGTTAGCTCTCGAGTAGCTTTGCGCGAAATTCCAGAAACAAACACATAAACAAACTATTTCTGGATTTTTCGTATGCATTTTACACTGATCACGAATGCACGCATTACTATATTTATGAGAGTGAAGCTGCAAAGTGAAGTTGGTATAACTTACTAGAACGATACACTAAGTTACTCCAAATTAGCCTTTGCGTGTAAGCACGTTGCCTTAACACTTGAAGCGAGGGTTGTGGAGAGATGGCATTAGGATTTTTTTTAGATCAGGGTTTTCGTATTTTAAAACTATCAAACAAGTTTTATTTATTTCTTGATTTTTATTTGCTTCTTCTTCTTCTTTTTCTTTTTTTTTATACTGGCGGGATGTGGGGAGGGTTTGTAGGTGTTCAGAATGTTTTTTTTGTTGGTGTTTTCAAGATGTATATGATGAAGATTATAGTAGATGGGTGTTGTCCTTCAGAGCCATACGTAAGCCTAGGTATAGGCAGTGGCAGAGTGTGTCACACAATTCAATCAGCAGTATAAGCTCTAGAATTACACATATTTAAATTTTTGTGACGATCCATGGGCGGCAGAGTTCGTATGTAACTGATCGCCACATCAGAATAGTTTGTTTTTGAATTTCACGCAAAGCTACACGAGGGCTATCTGCGCTAGCCGTCCCTAATTTAGCAGTGTAAGACTAGAGGAAAGGCAGCTAGTCATCACCACCCACCGCCAACTCTTGCACTACTCTTTTACCAACGAATAGTGGGATTGACCGTCACATCATAACGCCCCCCACGGCTGAAAGGGCGAGCATGTTTGGTGGGACGGGGATTCGAACACGCAGATTGCGAGTCTAGTGCCCTAACCACCTGGCCATGCCGGGCCTGTGCTGAATTGGAAACCTAAATAAAGGACAGATTCCTCATGCTATCCAAGATGACTTTGGCACGGCCTGCTGGTTAGGGTGCTCGACTCGCAATCTGAGGGGCGCGGGTTCGAATCTCTGTTGCCAAACATGCTCGCCCTTTCAGCCGTAGGGGCGTTATAATGTGGCAATCAATCCCACTAAACGAGTAGCTCAAGAGTATTGCCTTCCATCTAGTTTATCACTGCTAAATTTGAGACGTCTAACGGAGATAACTCTCGTGTAGCTTTGGTGTGACGGGGATCCGAACCCCCATCAGAATAGACTTACACACATTGAAGTTTTTATTTCACTAAATATTGGCGTAGGTGGAGTTTGGTATAGACAAGTTCATTGGGATGAAGACTAGACACGTATTAGTTCTTTTTTTGTGCGTGTGATTGGTTAACTGGTTATGAGCGGTTGCGCTAATGATGATATATATATAAGTGTTAAATTATTCATATAGTTTGAGTACTTGTTGAAATATTTGCCAAAGAGGTAGCATGCACGTGCATTATCACGCATAGTAAATGTACGTTTAGAAAATTAATCATGAGGGAACGAGATGAAGCGAAATCCTTTTATAATTAGTTTTATTATATACTAATGCAACTCAAATGAATGACCTTTCATTTGTATTTATTTGATTTATAATCAGTTTTAGTTCATATCAGCTCGTTTTAGTACATTTCCAGGAACGTACTCTTCTTTCGAGATTGCAATTATATTTATGTATATGTGTTGTGTACGTGTGGTTTAAAATAGTTACAATAAAATCTAAAACTAACAAACCATTTTTACTACAACATTTTATCTTCACTTATAACAAATAACATAAATAATGAACTGTTTGTCGAAATCATTTTCATGACACGACATAAATAAAGTTATAAGTGAATTCGTGGATTCTATATTATCACTTTAGAAAGCTGGATGTCAAGTATGGGTGGTGATGTTTTAATGAACCTTACACGTGTCGAACTCAAGACTAGAATGGGTACAATTTTGAAAAGTACAATCCTTATTATTGGTAAAGTTTTAAAAAATAATGAATAGAAAGTTACATAATCATCATCTAATGGTATAATAATAAAATGGAAGATGGAGAAAAGTAATTCAAGGTATTACAGAAGGTATTAATTAGCATACACATTCACACAGTAGTTAGAAATAACTGTACAAGCTATGATAAGTTTGTATTATTATTTTTAACCCGTTATAATAACATAGTCAACAAAAAATACTGAGATTATTCTTTCATTATTTCCCAATAACACACACACACATATATATATATATACCTGTTAAACGAATTCAAATAGAAATCTTCTTGAAAAACAAATATCTTGTAGTGGTGGCATTTAACGAGGTAGTACCAACCATCTTAACAAACAAAATATGCTGAATCAAGGTTTTCCTGCAATAATACTTTTAACCTTAATTTTTTGGTAATTAACACGTATGGCATTCTCAGGTTCTCTGAATTCTCTCACACCGTAGTCTGAGATCTGCAAGATAATAGAAGGTTTTGACAGATACTGTATCATGAAGCAGTGCCTGAATTTTTTTCTGCCCTTGACTGAGTCTTAATTACAAGAAAGAGACTCTATACGAGTTTCCAAACAATCGTAATATTTATTATAACAAAACAATCACAGATCAAGTTGACAAGTGCTTTAGAAGAAAAGAGAGAGAGAGATTTCTATTCGTGTTCTCTGGCCAGTCTACTTCTAGTCCACAAATATTGGAGGTAAATTAAATTTATGGTGTTAGACTAACAGCTTTCTAACAAAGATCTGGCTCAGAAATGTGTCTCAGACTATACGTATCAATTCGTAAGTAAAAATCTAAGCAGGAAAATTATCTGAAACAAACATATAGTTAAGCTTCTCCTCTCCAGGCACTCGTGCTATCTACGTGACTGAGGGACACTCTCAATAAAAGTTGTCATGCCCTTGAGACAACACCTGACTTGCCCCCAGAAAAGACCACTGTTGCCATCTATAGTGCTATCTCGTGATACTGCAATCTTCCCTAATGGAGAACACATATGATGTACTTGGTGGCTCATCCTGTCCTGTGAATAACTAAGAGTGAGAAATTTAGTAGTTCTCTTGAGTGACGTTCTGTATTAAGAACAAAACCTGAAGTTTACTGAAATTTTGAAAAACATGTCAAGTAAAAAAGTGAATAGGAAACGTATGGTATCCTGAAATACTACACATGACAGTACAATCAGATCAAACATACTTTTATTTATAGCATACTTGTTCAATGGCTAAAAGTCAAAATTAGGAATGATATATTATGTACTGTTGACTAGGATAGCTTGAATAAGGGGATGACGGGTAATTTATTTCAAAAGTGGTGTCTAGTTTTTATATTGAGCAAGAATAAATGTTCAGACATTTTGCGAACGTCTATATGAACATCTATGGACGAGTTACTAAAGCTTAGTTATCGAACATATTTAACTTTTAAAGGAAATAGCATATTCTTTGCCCGACCAAAATGTCCTTAATACAACTTATAAAATTATCTCTTTTTAACCGCGGCATAGCGGCTCATAGAATGGATCTTTTTTTCAAGTATAGACTTTTAGCTCATAGCTCCATCATCTCTTGACCGATTTGAGATCTAATTACTGTTTTGCACTCAGGAAGTCAAGCCCTTTCGACTGAGATATTTGATCAGGCCCAAGATCTCGCAGATTAATTTACTCTAATACCGCCTGAAAGAATTTCAATTTGAGGGTAGGCTCGTATAGATCGTGATGAGTAATAAAATCGGGTATACAAGCGCCCCATGCTTGCTATTGCTGACGTACACGAATATAGCTAATAAAAAGGGGGAAAGGTCTCATAGGTTAATTTATTTTAATTATGCTTAAAACAATTTCGAGTGCCGCGGATATTGAGAATTCCCTCTTGTTGTTCGTTTGAAACAGTTTCAAAAATTGTATTTCGATAGAGATTTTTAAAAAGATGAGTTTGCGTAAGGTAATAATTTTTCACAAAACATTACGACCCTACCGGTTGCATAACAATAATATGCCCCCCACATTGTAAACTAATAGTAATCATGCTTTTCATGGAGTTAATTACTTCTTACACTGCTTACAAAGTAACAGCAACACTATTACTGTCGCCTTCACATTTCCTGTTTTTCAGCTATTTTGTTATTTTTTGTATAACTCCAAGCTGTTTATCGTTAGATAATTTTTCCCGCTCTCTCTCTCCAATGTAAAAAAAGCAGTATCATCTATTAAACAAATGTTAATCATAACTATTAACTATTGGAACAATATACAGTTAACATTTTAAGTTGTTACCTTCGCATTCGAAAGTGACGGAGGTTATTTTTACCCTTGTATGTGTGTTTGTCAGCAGGATTTCTCGAAAACGATTGAATGTATTTGGACGAAAGTTTGTATACATTTGTACTATGACCCAACTTAGAAGTGCTTAGGGTTAAGATCACGAATATCCACATAATCCCTATCTGTTAACATGGGAACCGATTTTCCACACTATTTTTGCTCTATAACTTAGTGAAAAATGATCCGTGTTTTGATGAAACTTGGTGGGCACATGGAGAATGTTACTTCTCATTGTCCTGCCAAAACGTGGTCCGGTCCGTTGATAACGACGGACATACGCACACATTTTCGCATTTTTTTAGGGTAGAGTATGATTAATGCCGCGTGTCGGAGGCATGCGCTCTACTGAGTGCCCCTGTAGTTTAATTTCTGTTACTGACCATGTTAATAGACCTATTCAGTCAAATCGTTTCTTTTATATTATAAACGTTTTGTATGTGAAATAATTTTGTTCGTATCTGCTGAAAATATGTTTAATTTTAAACATTTGTTTGTTTGTTTGTAATTAAGCACAAAGCTACACAATGGGCTATCTGTGCTCTGCCCACCACGGGTAT
>NW_013666867.1:141717-167871 GCF_000517525.1 Limulus polyphemus | reverse complement strand
ATAGATATTATATATAAATATGAAATATTAGTATCTAACTATCCGAGTGTTCACAAAATAAAACAAAAGACACTACTAGTGACAACAATTTTTTTCTAAGTCATTCTTGGGAAAGTTCCGAGGTGATATAACCAAATTTATGACGAAATCATTATCGGAAAAATCGCAAATCCATCAACCATGCACGTTCCGTAATCCACAAAACAGAAAGTCTCTGAATAATAGCTGGGAGTGCTAAAACTTAAGTTCCAGCCTCTGCTTTCATGTTACGGACTTAGAAGACGTGTGGCCGAGTGGTTTTGTCATGGTGGAGCCGTACTTTATCGTCTTGCTGTCCGCGGTATAATAGTGTCAACTCCATAGTATGTAGAGTTTTACCCTTTCATTTTATCGATTCTTCAAATGTTTAACTTACCACTGTTGCTGTGTCTTGGAAACTCCATAATTCTTTTGCAAGGAAATTTTCACGATACCATTTTCTTTTTTTTTTTAATATATCACCGACAGGAAGACAATTGATCGCCCAATGTTTTGCAGACACTTAGTAGACATGTGCTTTATCCAATGTGGCAAAATACATTTATTTGTCAAATGTCCGATGTCACTCCTTACTTTCGTTTGGCTGTGATATTTTGGATAAACTTGTAAACACGGCTCTTGTGTTGCTTTTGTTTACTAAATCCACGTGAATTATCTTGTTTACAATTCCAAGGGAGGTTCTTACATTAACTACGATGGAGGGCTCTATTCTTGGGCTAGTTCCGCTGACAAATTGTTTAACTTTCTTCGTTACCTCCATATTTGACGGGTAATCGATCATGAAGTAGTCTGTTTTTTCTCCTCTAGAATCACGTCTGCCATTACTTTACCGATAACGTTTAGCACTACGGACATCGCTTTCTTTGAAACGCTAAAAAAATGCGTGCCTTGCATGATTTTGTTAATGCAGAATTGAGAAATGTTAAGCGCCATCTACACTAGCAAATCACCTCTTTTCGACTGAATTACAAGAGAGTCAGGGCTTTTAACTTGTGTAATCACAGCCCACAGAGATGACTAATCCCTCTGTAGAACGTACCATCTCGCGCTTAATTCTTTCTACTGTTAGCGAATCAAGATTATTTTTCAAGTTGAGAACATACCAGTGAACAAAATCATAACAAATTTCAACTTTAACTTTCCATATTTTCTCTAAATGAACAAATAGACATTAAGTGTAAAGTAAACGTATTCACTTTGTGCTTTATTGCTTGTGCTTACTGATTTGTTTATAAATATTTTAAAACATTCATAAATTTTAGAAAACAAAAAACAGGTATAAGTAAATTTTGTTCATATATTGTTATTTCCACATTTTATGTTACTCCAATTAGGAAATAAAAATTATATGAATGATATATAACAAATTTAAAATTCAAATGAATTTTCTTTTTATTGGCCTCCTAGTGGCTCAGCGGTAAGTATGAAGGCTTATAACGCTAAAAACCAGCCTTCGACAGCCTATTGTATAGCTTTGTACTTAATAACAAAGAAACAAACAAACATTTTTTTAATCAGATAATATAGTTGTAATGCAAATAATCATATTTATACGTTTAAATGTTCTGTTTGTAACGAATTGTCGGTAAAACAGAAAATATTATATTTAGAAAGAAATAACATAAATCTCATTAAACTTACTAATGATAGTAATAAGAGGAACTATCAGTTCCATTCTTATTTTAAATAATAATGTAACAGTTAGCAATGATCTCTTTGTTACGAGAAATATTTTAGAGATTTGCTTATTTTAAGCTCAAAGGATGCACAATGGGCTATCTACACTATCCACCACAGGGATCGAACACCGATGTTTAGCAACATAAGCCCTCAAGCTTATTGCTGAGCCATCGAGATCATGATCTTAAATTATATTTACATTTGTTGATTTAATTTCTTTGAATTGCATTGACTTCTAATTTATTGATTTTATTTTAATTTTTATGCGTAAGCTGAACAACTATTTTCAAAATAATTTGAGTGCACTATTTATTTGAACTAACTTGTATGAAGAGCAGCTGAAAATACTAAATCGCCACGCAACTTAAAAATAAATAAAAATTTCATTTACATAATATATAACATTTGGATTTATCGGTAACCGTAAAGATATGTTTTTGACTACATTCAAATTGAGCATAAAGACCAATCAGACACTGACTAAAATTATCAATCTACAAATTTGTAAAACACTAACAAATATACTTATCATATGATACTTCAGGTGACTGCTTGTATTTTATGGACGCGGAGATGTACAGATCATGAGTACCGTAGGAAAATTGGTAAGAACAAGGACCTCTCTGCCTGTCAGAGGGAAATGTTAGTGGGTAACCCGTCTAGCATGAACGTCTTTATCAAAGAGCTCTTCATTGAAAGACTATTCGCGAAATTTGCAGCTGAAAGGAAATACGTCTAACAGTAGAAAAGCGTTGGTCTTCTAATACAAAGGGTTGATTATTTATAGAAAGGACAATTAGACAGGCTTGTAAATGGGGAAAAATATCAGACTGTGTCCCAATCAGAAAATGGCTTATCTATGATGGAAACAGTAACACACGACTTCAGTTGTGTTAATATTGCAAAATGGAGACAATTACTGGAATCGTAGAGTGTAGTTGGATGAATTGCTTTTCCCTTTTTCTATACTGAAAGTAAAATGAAGAAAATATCAGTAAACCACAAGAGGTACTTGACCAAACTAATGTTGTTCAGATAGTGGAAGTTTCTGAAGGTGGTGTAATGATGTTGGGAACACTCTTCTGGTGGGGGTTATTCATGTGTTTCTTTTTGAAGGGCGAATTAGATCCAGACTGTACCTGAACGTTTTTGCCAATCATGACCGTCCCACAATGTTACATTCCCATTTTGACGTTGAAAGTCTCTTCTAAAATGATAATATAACAACTTACCAACTGGCCAGTGAATTAATTGATTTTCCTTGACTAACACAGTTTCTGGATCTCAATTCACTTGAAAATTCATAGAAAGAACTTGAATGTTTCATCGCCACCACAATCCTCTGTTGACACCTCTGAATCAGTTACAAGTCATACTTCAATAAGAGAGATCTACAGTTAAAAAAAGAAACCTTCCTATGAGTTGTTGGGTTACTGCTAGGTTCAATTCAGGCTAATATCAGAGCATTAAGGTGATCCAACCCGATATTACTTGGGGTTTAAATAAAATGACCAGTCAAGATATATGTATACGTTTGTGTGTGTACATGAAATGTAAATTATCCCATTTTTTTACGCATCTGGTTATACTGAAACAAATCGCATAATTTTTTCTTAACATTCAGCCCTTTTATAGCTCTTTATAAATTTCAATAATACATCCTGCACCCAAATGATTGTTTAAAACTTCGAATCATCATTAAATAATTTTCTTTCTTGCAGCTGCACAAAGTTCCAAAAAGAATACGATTTGCTGATGGACAGTGGCATAGACTCAGAATATCGCTGTCCTTTGATTCCTGTCACAGACAATAAAACTGACCACAGTTGTCTGAAAGAAGTAAGTAACTGCAATTATTTCAACATTAACAAGCGAACTAAGCACAACAAAGTCAAAAGATCATTCTGGTTAATATGGAAAGAAATTTCTAATATAATACCTCTTACACTTTGAAACATTGTTGACTCCTCTAAATGAAGAGTATAATTCTCTATCACCTTTGTTACAAAAACAATAGAGCAAACCATTTTGCCTCAACTGACTTATATCAGTATCTTTTAAATTAATTAAATATGACGAAAATGACTTAAGTCAGTTAGTTTCATTTTTTCTGTCTGTCTACTTTTTAACACATTTCTTAACTACGCTCTTATTTTTACAATTATTTAATTATATACTTTTGCGTTTTCTATACTAGTAATAGGAGGGATAATCACATAGCTCCAAGAAATATGTTTTATCATTTGAGTTAATGGAGTATAATATGGCGGTAACATCAAAATGTTTTATAATCAAGCAGCATATGAAAACCAGTTAATTGTGGCATTTTAAACGCTCTTTGTGAGTATTAAGAACAAGCCGATTTTCATTCCTGTTAATCTCGAGGCTGAGAAATTTGTTACGTATGTGCTATAGTAAAAACTAGTTATTATAGCTATATTCAATTTTTACACTAGGTAGCGCTGAACTTCTACCTGGAAGATGGCAGACACCACCATATGGTAGTGGAGGAGGGCTTGCGGGCCAGTGATCTTTGCAGCTTACTAACTTTGAAATTTAATCTTGTTCGTTCCAATACGTGGACAATTGTGGAACAGTTCCGGGATCTCGAAATTGGTAAAGAACAAAGACTATTTTGTGCAATATCCAAATATGATGTATAAGTTTAAAATGCCTTGACCATTATTACATTAATATGAAATTCAATGCTCAGTTCTTCTTATATTTTATATCAATCATTTACTTTGTTTTGATACAGGTCGTGAAGTCTGAAGTACGAAAACCTTGAGATTATAAATGAGCAATTCGGAATTTTGTTCCCTATCTCTCTAAAGTAACATCATGCAAACTTACTTGTTAACTTTTTTAACTGTGTACTTCATAGCATGAACCCAGTTTATACGAGTTGCAGTTTAACATATATATATATATACACAAAGGGTTTTTCCTATTGAAATAATGGTGCTTTTTAGAATAAAGATATCCAAACGGTGCGAAAGTTCCTCAAAATTCGGTAAAAAATTACAACCGCTGATGTGCAACTAAATCAAAGTTCAAGAATTGCAAACTAAAATCATAAATAACCTTTAATTAAAAACACATACAGTTTATTTTAAATGATATTTCAAACAGTGTCACCATTCTTCAGGTGAGCGTAGACAAAAATAAAGCTATCTAAGCATACAGTGTACAGAAATGTGCAACAATTCTAACAAAATATGTATGTTTTGGTAAGCAATTAAAATTATACATTTTGTTGACAGAATTTAGAATCTACGAACTTAGTTTAAACACATACATGTATCCAATTCATATGGCCCGGCATGGCCAGGTGGATAAGTCGCTTGACTCGCAATCTGAGGGTCGTGTGTTCGAACCCCCGTCCCACCAAACATGCTCGCCCTTTCAGCCGTGGGGGCGTTATAATGTGACGGTCAGTCCCACTATTCGTTGGTAAAAGAGTAGCCCAAGAGTTGGCGGTTGGTGGTGATGACTAGCTGCCTTCCCTCTAGTCTTACACTGCTAAATTAGGGACGGCTAGCGCAGATAGCCCTCGTGTAGCTTTGCGCGAAATTAAAAAAAACAATCAATTCTTAGGAAAAATAAATATACGATTATTGATGACAATATAGTTATAAGAAAAACAACATAAAAGTGATATATTGTTAGGTAAAAATGTTAAATTCTGAGCTACATAATACAAAATCAAACACTCTCTGCAGTTGTCCATCCAAGAATTTAACCTACAACAGGGATGGTGAACCTATGGCACGCGAGAAATTTTCTTGGCACGTGGAATTCACTGCTGTCCCAAGTTTGTTTTTACACGACCAATATATATATATCTGAAGGCGTAGAGATTGTATATGTCTATGATTAATTAACTGTATAATATAATAATTATATATAAAATAATTACAATGCATAAAATTAATAATAATAACAGTAATTTTGCTGCTCAAAATGTCCATAGGCACGCGAAAGAATTTTTCTGAAAATTATCGACAATTTGGGCACAAGCTCTCAAAAAGGTTCGCCAGCCCTGACCTTCAGTATTATGTATTTATAATGTGAAGAAACTGGTTGCATGCTAGCTGAACTAGGGCATTAATTAATTCATAGTATTCAAAATTGTGATCCAGATAGACTTGTGCCAAAAGTCATCAACTACTTCATAAAACTAGCCCTCCATTACGCATCACGTAGATGGTAGAGGAGAGTTTGGTTACATGTGTTACTAGTAGTATTATGACCGTATACAGTCGTAGTGATTGCCCTTCTTTTGCGTTTCCTAATTATGCTAAATGGTACTTTGTTTTCCAGCAGTCTTATTCCCTCTGGATGTTGATGAAGACCTTTCAGGATTACAGTTTTTGCATTTATGTACGAGCTTTTCAGCTTCCTCATTTAGCTTTTCTAATGCATAGCCTGTCACATATATCCAGATGATGGTCTTACCATGCAGTTACTTTGCTCTATACCATCCATTTCAGGACCAACCATTCTGAATTTTATACAATACAGACTATGAGTAAATCGCAAATATTATGTTGGTGGCACTGTCTATTTGCGCTTCATTGCTTTAAGCAATCCACAGAAGAGCTTGCATTATGACCTCCAGGTCCATCCTTTTGATGCTTGTGGGAAGCTTAGATGCTCTACCAATCTTATGCAAAATGTTGTTGTTCCGCAAGATGACAAATGCCCAGCCAGATATATTGCTTTGTAGTTACGATGGCAGGTGACTATTTACCATTGTCTTTAAATTGATGCTAACATGCTTTTTTACTTCACCCTCTGTGAAATCTCTATTTTTTTTTGTCTTGGCTTATTTCTATTGTTCCCAATGACACCAGATGTTTATTTCACGCAGAGACACCTGAGATTTAGTGGTAACCATTTATCTCGGTGGTGGCTGTATAGCACTTGCCTACGCATGACTGTTTCCTGAGGTAACCTTTGGGCAAATACCTACTTGGTTAGACTCTGCAGTGTCATTATGGATCGAAAATGTTTTGAATCTCTTCAAACTTATCTAGCCGAGTAGTAATAATTATACTAATCATCAGTTGCACATAATCCAAGATTATATTCCACAGCTTTTATTTTCGGCTGCACCTTTTGATACGTTGATGCTTTTGTAGATCTAATTATCATACTGCGACTGGAGAATTTGAGCAGTGCCTACAAATAATGGTAATAATTTGTTCTCATCAGCATCTCTGTTGTTGAGTGGGCAGAAGATGGCTTGGTATTGTATTGATGATCATTCCTATGCCATTGCATCATCTGCTCACCATGCTAAAGTATGTTAGTATATTGCTTTCAATTTTAGTTTTGCTGGAGCCTCTACTATACACCAGAATATCATCAGAAAAGGTTAGTACATAACATTGATGCTGTCAAATTGGGCTATATTCAGGATGTAGAAGTTGAAGAAGGCTGGAAAAAGTGCTAAGCCTTGATGCAGACCACCTTTGATAGTGATCGAGTTTGATTCCCATCTTCCGTGCTTCATGAATCTTCTGATAGTTAGGGTAACTACAGACCACATTACACATGTTAAACTGAGACATATTCTGAGAATTTTATCAACAAAAATGGACATCTGGACTCTATTGTAGGTATCCTAAGATCTAAAGCTACTTCAATTGTTCTGACCAACTTCAAAACCTACCTAGCTGCAGATTTCTCTTACATAGTGATAACCACCTAATGATGAAGGTAACAGTGGCTCAACCTGGTAGATAAGCCTTCTGATTATGGCCTTCTTTGGGAACTAGCTTATGATGATTTGTAGGATAATGATTTGATGGTGTTTAAGAAGGGAGAGTAATTCTTAAAGGATTTTAGGTAAATATTTGATAAAAGCAATAGACCATACCTCAGGAATACTTCCTGTTGCCCAGCTACATTGATACTCTCACATGAACTTCAACAGGTTAGCTTCTGTAAGCTTAAACATGAAGATTCTCACACCATCTGGACGTGTAGTTCCAATTTTCGATGTACTTATGGCTCTGCATATTTCGTCCACGCTAAAGATGACTTCCATATTTGCATGTAGTTGTAGCACAAATAGGAACTGCTGTAGTTGGAGCCTCTCTTCTATATCACCATGGTCACATTGGTTAATGTATCTACACATGAGAGATATATACCTTGATCTTCAATTCTACATAGTGGGGTGTCCAAAACCATTGTAAATGTCTGACACAGCCATGTGTTTTTATGTGCTGGCTATAAGCTTGTGGAAATGACAGAATGAAGTGTTTGTGAGATTGATTATTTTGCACTGTTCATTCAGTTTCATGCCTTGTGCTTTAGAAGATGGTCACTCTTAGGGAGCACAGGTTCTATTCTATGCAGTCTTTGCCTCTTCTGCCTGTATTAAGTCATGTCTTATCTGCATAAAATCAGCTTGAACTTGACCACTTGGTATCCAGGCTTTATCACCATTAAGGGATTTTCGTTTTGCAGAAGTTATTGTCTTGACTTTGCTCGATGATGGAAAGATGCATGAGGGTACAGACACTTCCAGATAGCTTGACAGCCTTGTATATCGGTTTCTAGATTGTTTGATACTACTATGTCTTTTTAGTCTTTATGTGCATCTAACACATGAGGTGATCACTGTTGACATTATGTCCACTATGCCAGGTAGAAATGGTACTCAAAGTGGGGTTAGAATATGCGAGGTCTATACAGTTGTATCTGTCACCTTGGCACTCAACAGTTCTTGATATTTCACCAAGGTTTAGCAGTATAAGGATAGTAACTATGCTGTGGAAAGAAGAATGCAAACCTTTGTCATTGGTGTTTTCCCTACATCCCATTAAAGGTCCCAACTGCTAGATACATGGGAGTGTTGATAGTCGTGAACCTCCGATCTTCAGCATGATATGCTGTGTTACCTTGCATGTACACATTCGTGATTTGGCTGGGGGGGTAACTTCTGGTAAGCCATCTGAATGGTTCGCAGCAATGGTGATTGTTCCACTGAGAGCTGTCATAATATTCATGGTGGATGTTGCTGTCGTTTAGTCTCTTGAAAAAGTATGACATCGTAAAATTCAGAGAGCTTCTCAAGGCAGTATTTGTTCTCCTCATCCCCCTGACATTGCATTAACTTATCATAATGTGAGACTGTCCGAGTCTGGTGTACTTTTTATGCACGCCTCATTTACCAGCTAAATGTTTAATCCTCATTTTCTTTGTTCTTTTCTTTCTACTGTTGGCCAGTCAAGCCCCTGCTGAATGCACGACCTCTGTTGCTCCTGTATCATTGTTTGTAGGCAGTACATTAACCACTTACTGTCCAGAACTCATGCCCACCCTAACAAGCAGGCGAGTAACAGTGAGTGAACGTTCTATTAGAATGGGGCTGTTATTCTATTGGGCAACAGGGTATAAAGATGGCCTCCCTGACCCTGGTGCAGGACCTTATGCCAATAAGCCATTCTTATAAATGATAATCAGGCATCATTTTGTTGATAACACCCTCTGCTAAAACAGTGTGGCAAAGTATCTTTTCCATAATCCAATTGGGTTTTCTCTGATGTGTTCAACATAAGACATTGTAGTGGTCATAAAGATGAAGTTGGTTTCATCTTTAAAATCTATATTATTTTGGATATTTGACATTTCCTTCTTCATTTGTTTTATGTGTTGATTATTTTTTAACAGTTTCTTCCACATAGATTTTAGAAATTCCATGCATTTCATCGTCTAAATTGTTTGCAGATCAAATATAAAATTATATTTGCATAATACACTTCAAAATTTCTAGTTTCTGTTGAATAAAGTGTGCGAATTTCCAATCAAGGGCCCCTTAGTGGCACAGCTGTATGTCTGCGGATTTACAACGCTAGAATCCGGGTTTCGATACCCGTGGTGGGCAGAGCACAGATAGCCCATTGTGTAGCTTTGTGCTTAATTACAAACAAACAATTCCATTCAAGGTATTATTTTGGGTTTGTTTGCTTTACTATCTACTATAGTTTCAAATCCTAATTGTTTTGTTATGATGTGGGCGTTTAAAAAGTTTATGAAGACTTTATTTTTTCGTTTTAAAAGGTAAAATGAATATCGGGGTGTATGTCATTAATGTGATTTGAGAAACTTAACTTTTCTTCGCCAGAGTTGAAACCTCACAAAACATCGCCGACATATCTCGACAAATATAAAAGTTTGGAGATGGCTGTGTTTAAGGCCTGTTTTTCCAGTTGATTTAAAAACGCATTTATTAATGCACGTAAGAGTGTTCCTCTCATATAGACACTGTCGATTTAACAATAAGTAACGTTGTTGAATTTGAAACATAACTTTGTAGAGAGGATAAACAAAGCTACAAGTTTTGATGAGAATGTGGAAATTTTATATTTGGGGTCTTTGAATTAGTTCAATAACAAGTTTGTAGGCCTCTCTTTGGATATGGGTATATAGATTTTGTACATCAAAACTTGCCATTTTGTGTTTTGGATCCAATTTTCTTAAGGAGTCAGTAAAATGTGTCGTGTTTCTGATGATGTTATCTGAGTGGTTGTATGCTGAAATTTCCATGTTAAATATTTGCCAAGGTTATACTTAAAATGTTAAATGAAGAATAGGTTGGCATAATAAATCGCATTTCCATAAATAATATATGAATTTTCGATGGTCTTTAGAGTACATTGAGTTGAGTTCTACCAATAGTGTATTGTAATAAGTTTTTGAGCTCAGGGAGTTATGCAGCCTTCTTTTCAAGTTCTTTTAGGAATTTGTTCATTTGTTGTTGTTCTTTTTTTGTATAGATTGTTAAGGTATTCATCTAACTTAACGCATCTACAAACTAGGCCTCGCCAGAACGAGTCTGTAACGTTTTCTGGAATTCGACTATCTTTCTGAATGTAACTTTTACATAACGGCGACCTGATACTATTGGTCGAAATATTGTAACCATTAAAATCAGAACTTGCATACTTTGCTCTATTTCAGTTAATTATACTAGACCCTATCGTTGTGTAATAGTTTATACTCATTGATGTTTAGTTTTGATGTACAGTCCTTTACTCACCACTAATAACCTAAAATACTTTAGGTGTTTGAATAACATGTGACTTACCGTATATGATTCAGCTGAGTACAAGCAGAACTGAGGAACTGCGAATGCAACAGAAGTAGCGAATCAAAGAATTGATTAGACTTCTACATCATATTTTCATAAGGATGAAAAATTCATACTCTGTAAAGTTTCATACCATTGTTATGTTTGACAAGGCACATATTGCTGTTATTCTTTAATTCACAACAACATTTTTACGTGTACTCTCTTCTTTTCATAAACGTGTTCCATTATGTTAAAGAATCGTCTGTAAGTTTCGTTAGGTATTCCACCCAACGTGGAGCACTTAAAATTATAGGGTTCAAATATACCTCATTTTATATACATATATTTTTTTCCTTCTTCATTTTTTTCTCCCTTATTACACATACAATTGAAATTACATATACTCAGCACAAGTTTCGACATTTTGTGTTTATGGTGAAAGTCAGATGACTTTGCTGATGGAACATGACATTTAACGTTAGTGAATGTGTATCATATTATAACTGAGGGAAATCATTCGTTATTGGCCCAATAGATGGGGAAATGGTGCATAATAAACATTTTATAAGTACCTTGTCAGTTGTGTGCTACTACCGATGTGGTACGCGTATTATACATGCCTTGTATATGTACATATTCATACACACATTCCACGTGAAATTTCATTTGTGGTTTAGGTATAAAGTTCCAAATACTCAACTCTTTATATATATATATATAAACTCCCTTTGCAAAAACAATGTCCATATTGTTTCTTATGTTGCTGTAAAATTTTGTGATTTTTGAAATGAAATGAAATTATTGGAGTAATGCTAGAAGAAAATATGTTAGTTTCAGTTTTGAGAAATTGACAAGTAATTAACGGTTTTCTTGGTCTGTATTTTTGGTACGTTGTTAATGTTTTGTGAGCTATAGCATTAAGTTGAATTTAAGCTGTCATATACATATACAGTAGGTACTCCTGGATTAAATTTATTGTTTAAATATACTTATATTTGATATCATTATCAGAGAGAGCTTTAGAGGATCATGAAGAAGTCTTTCAGATGTATACGGCATCATGGAATCTTAGTTCCTGTGACAGGAGATTTATTGTAAGGCAGGACTTCCACAAGTATCAGTTCTTCCAGAACCCTGAGGTATTAAATGTTTAAAAAGGAGATAGTAAAAACATTTTTTATTTTACTTCAATAAATATTATCATACATCTGAGATCCATACAGAAATTTGATAATATATGTTCAATAAGAAGTTTAAATTGTATGCTGTGATTGGAGATTTAAGGAATTGTGGAAGCTCAATAAGAGAGTTCATCAAACAGGGAAGTAGGAAATCAAACACTATAGGAAAAAAGGTTGGCTGAAAATGTAAAAATTAATAGTAAGGATTTCTTTAAGCAAAATGTTAGAATGGGAATAGGGCCTTTGAGGGATGGAAAAGGAAAGTTCATATTTGATGATTATGAGATCTCTGTCACACCAAACATGCTCGCCCTTTCAGCCGTGGTGGCATTATAATGTGACGGTCAATCCCACTATTCATTGATAAAAGAGTAGCCCAAGAATTGGCGGTGGGTGGGGATGACTAGCTGCCTTCCCTCTAGTCTTACACTTCTAAATTATGGATGGCTAGTGCAGATAGCCCTTGTGCAGCTTTGTGTGAAATTCAAAAAAAAAACAATGATTATGAGATGGCTGGATTTTTGAATTCTACTTTTTACTTAATTTTTACTAATGAAGTTTTAATTGGGAAGTTTATAGAATGATAAAGCTACTGGGCCAGATAATTCTTCCCTAAAGGTTTTGAAAGAGGTTAAAGATTGGATGTGTGAGTCACTTGCCACTATTTTTTGTAAACCTTTGAATAATGGACAAGTGCCATTATGATTGGCAGTTGGTTGATGTTACTCCTCTTTGCAAGGGGAAGTGATTAAAGATTGTCCCAGTAATTATAGGCCTATTAATCTTACAGGAGTAGTGGGAAAAGTTTTTGAAAGTCTTATAAAAATATTTTGTAAAGTCATTTAACAAAATTTAAAATTTTGTTGGATATTCCACATGATTTTATTCAGGGAAAATTTTGCTTTACTAATCTGTTGACATTCTTTGAAGAGGTTACTGCTTATGTTGATGAGGGTATGGATAGGAATTTAAAATGTGAAGATTTTCAGAGAGCATTTGACAAGGTCCCACATAAAAGGCTTGATAAGGAAACTTTTCTGTAGGTGTGGGGATAAGTTTACACAGTGGACAGAAAACTGGCTCTATGGAAGAAAGCAAAGGTTCTTTTTAAATGCAGTTCAGCCAAACTAGAGTAATGTCACAAGTAGGGTACTTCAAAGCTCATTGTTATGACCTTTTCTCTTTTGATTTACATCAATGGCATAGAAGAAAAATGTCAAATAATTATTCAAATTTTGTTTATGATATTAAAATCTTTGATATTTCTGGCTGTGATGATTCTGCTGCTGCTTTACAAAAGGATTTATTGGTGAGTTTGGCAAATAAATGGCAGATGGGTTTTAATTATAATAAATACACAGTAATCTTGATAGGAACAACATTAACAGTATCATAGAAGAAATGAATCTTGCTGTTCTGATTGATCAGACTCTTAAGCCACCCATGTAGTGTACTGTTGCTAGTGGCAGGGTAAATAGGATTTTACATTGTATCTACAGAAGTATTAAATGCAAGCCTAAAGAGGTTATATTTCATTTTATAGCTCACTGAATTGGCCAAATTTGGAGTTTTGTGTTCAGTCTTGGGATCTTACATTATGAAGGACATTAGATATACAGAAAGGGTTCAGAGGAGGGCTACTAGAACAATGCCTGAGATAGAAAGGTTTTCATATGAGGACAATTTAATATTTCTGAAACTGTTTTCTCTGGAAAAACAAAGAGTTAGAGGGGATCTGATTGAGGTGTTTAAGATTGTTAAGGAAATTGATAGTATTAGTGCATCATCTTTTTTCATACTGAATGGTGTGAATGGTAGGACTAGGGGACACAAATAATAAATAAAGAAATTGTGGCAGGTTATAAATCATCTTCAGGTAAAACAGTTTTATTTTTTTAAAAGGATGGTTGGCCCTTTGAATGCGTTGCCTTCAGATATGGTGGATGCAATTAATTTAAGGGAGTTTAAGAAAAGCCTTCATAAATATATGAATGATAAAAGCTGGATTTTAGTGTTTTCTTTTCATTTTGCTTTAGTTTAGTGGATTGGACCAGCTGAGATGGACTAAGGTGGTCCTTGTTGTGTGAAAATTATATATATATATATATATTAAACAAAATGCAGGTATAAAACTCAAACTGTCTGTAGTACAACAAAAATATTACCTACTCAAACTGTATATATGTACACAATCTGTGAATTTTTTCTTTGTATATGTGTGTGTTAAAGTAAAAGGACATATAAGATATAATGTTCATTATCCAGTATAGATAGTGAAGTACTGTTAATACATTTTCGGAAGTCAATAAACAGTTCTTTATTTTTCAAACAAATATCAAACGTGAAAACTGCCAAATCTAGACTCACTGAAAATGGTATCAGCTTGTGGTAATGATAATATAATTTGAAACACAATATAAGATTAGAGATGTCTCCATGCTGAGGGGGACAAATTGAGCATTATCCATTATTTCAGGTGCAGGCGTCTATTGACAAATAATAATCCATACTTATCACTGTCATATATAAGTCACATAACCACTTACTACTTACTTTATGAGTGATAGTTTCATCAAAATTCCAAAGATGCAAGTCAACAGTACAGGGTAAACTGTGATGTCATAACTCAACAGTCAGTCATATGTGACAATGACTGATGTCATCTTGGACAATGTGTTTATTGTTGATTAATTATTGAGAGATATGTAAAGTATTGTGAACTTTATGTATGCTGAACTGCAATGTATATATACTAAACTGGAGACTGTGAGGAGTAATGGGAGTAGGACAGCTGTCTGCTTAATACTTTACAGTTGCCTGTTATTAGTAGTACTAATAAGTTATGTATAATGTACTATTATAAAATTTTGTTTCTACCACTCAGTACATATGCAGTTTGTCCAGTTTATGTGAATTGCCTTGTGGTATGTGTAATGGTTAAATAAACAGTCAAGGCAAATGCTGACATTCCAGTGTCACATGAACATGGAAATCATCACAGTAACCAAATTACAAAATAAACTTTTATATTTCTGAGAATGTTTTTATGTACAGCACATTTTTTGGATGTAAATTTATTCATGAAAGTCAAATAACTTTGACAGCAGAAAATTTGTAACTAATTGATATATAACAAGAGAAGTAATTTATTCAAAAAGATTATGATGATTAGCTATCCTTCTCTTCACATTTAGTTAATCTCCATTCCAACAAGAATTCAATACCTACCTATATGTCGTGCAGAATAAAATTATGTTGTAGGAGTATTGTTGTTAATTTAGCTAGAACCTTACATAATTATTGTACAAAGTACACTCTGCTGGATAAATAGCAAATTGTATTTTAAGTAACTGTAATGAATTAAAATACTTATAAGTATCAATATGATTAAAGTAAAGCACATTGAGCTAAATTGTTGGCCAGGTTATATTAATAAAAGTGTGTGAATCAAGTCACATGTGACTAAGGACGCTTTCAGGTGTTAAGGTTGGTGAAGTTATGGTGCTAGAAATGTATTGCTTCTGCAATTAGAGACATTGTGTAAAATAGGAAAATTGGTAAAGATTATTATTTTGATGAGGATTAAAATTGTTTCCACTGCCTTTTGAAACATACAGTATTACCTACTGAATGCAAAGATAGTGTAAGGAAACATTTTTAGAATCAACTGATAAAATGACAGTTCTTAAAAGTGAATTTGTTATAATTTTATTTATATACTGCTCTTGTCAGTTTTAATCTTTCTGACTTATTTATTAAAAGTCAGTGAAAACATACTATTCTGAATTTCATTATGACATACTTACCAATACTTCACTCACACAAATGGATATTTTAACATTAATTTTTAAGAACGATGGTGGTTATATTGTGATAATACTATATAATGAACTTATAATATATGATGTAGCCTGGTTGACACAGTCTTCACAAAAAGAAGCAAAAGTCTATGTTGAGTAGTTAAGGAACCAAGTGATTTTTGAAATTATAACCAACTAACAATATGACAATCATATGTTTAAATAGCAATCAAGAAAAAAATGATCCCTATGCTGGAAAAGAAGAAAAATCAGGTTAATTTAACCATAGTAGAGATTATATAAAAATGCAATTTTGTAATTGATAATCGACATTAGTGTGTATAATATATTAGGTGTGTGATAATAAACCAGTTTTGTAACAAGGATATTTTTATTTTATTTTAAAATTTGTTCTTGGTTCAACTGAATACAGGAATGTATATAATATTACTTTAACAATTGTACAGCAAGTAGCCATGTTTACTTGAGATTATTCTTAGCCAACTGGGTAGATAATTTATTCCATTCACTAACTTATGCAATAAGTATTTGTTAACCAAAAATGCCATTTACACTATTTATAGTAGCTGTGAACAGTATCTCGTGTAATTCAATGTTATAAAATTACCCCAAGAATCACCAGGGAAAGATTATTTTCTAAAATATTCTAAACAGATTTTACAGATTTAATTCCATAATAGTATTAATTTCAAATTTCCTACTTCATTTAGAGTTACACTTGAAGATGACCCTTTCCTTTAGTATTTGCAATATTATTAGTTCATAATGCTAATTTGATTAAAGATTCCTCTTTTTAATCTACATAACAGGATGTGATTTCTATGTATTGTTTAGGATCAGGTTGTTTATGTATTTGTAGTATTGTTACTCTATGTACATATCAGATCCATCTGTTCTAAAAGAGAAAAAAAAAGAAGCATATCTTTCTATTCTTATAGCAAATTATTTATAGTGATGACATACTCTGAATATTTAATATTTTTTGCATTATGAATGAAACTTTTTAATACTTAATAATAAGGGTTATACTCATAGGTTTTTTAAGTCATTTACATGTATTTAACACAGACAAATATATATAGATATTTGTTGCTATAGGATCACTTTTACAAGTGTTTTAGATTTATGAATGATGGAGGTAATCATTAACATTGTTCATATTAACACAAAAGCTTTCACCATAAACACATGTTAAACAAAATAATTTCAGAACTATGCATCATCATGACACAATATCATTTCATTTTTTTAAAGAGATATATTGTTTAGAGAATGTACTACAATTAACTCAGCATAATTCAATAAAACTATCACATGAGAAAGCAAAAGGTTTTGTCTGAATTATATTTTACAGCAAATTTTACCAAAATAATAGAGTAATATAATTAGGCAGATCTTTGTGGAGGTATGTACATAACATTTATATCATGATTGCATGAATTGAAAGCTTATTTTCAGACAAAGTAACTTTGTTCACCTAAAACAAGTCTGATATAGCAAAAAATATTTTTATTATAATTGTTTAAGACTAAAGTTATTAAATAAATTATGTGAAACAAATTTTCAAAACTCATTTGGTTTTTTTGGAAGTTTATCGCAACAACATTTGTGTTATGGTCTTGTGCAAATGTTTCATTAAACAACAAGGTGCATATTTTTCTATTGAACTGGTTGTAATTAGATGTAGTTGATTGATTTATACAAATACTTAATAAAGATTCAATATTGTATATTTTTTTTTCTAAAATTTATTAATATTATTAATTGATTTCATTGAATACAAACAAGTTAATTTTTTTATAGTTGTATATAATGCAGTATATTGAATTTGTTGATATGTGATTTTGGTACACTGAAAATGACTTTACGTACATTTTATTGCAGAGCTTCTATCCACTGGAACTAGTAGACCTTGAATCGCAGCTGGACTGCCCAGCAAAGTCTACAGTTGTTACAAAGATAATTGTCATACAGGTAATATTTTTATTGGAAAAAACAGATGTTTGCAGCTTGTTTTAAACCTTTTTATACATTTGTGTGTTTATACATCAAAAATATTAATGCCAACTTGGAAGCCGAAGGATTGTTCAGTCTGAAACTCACCATTCCCAATGATTTTCTTGTGAAATGTGATATGTAATGCTGAGTTCATGGAAATCCTTAGAGAAAAGTACATAATATGTAGGCGTAATAAACTTTTAACATGTCAATTGTCTTGCTTCCCCCCCCCCCCAAGAAAAAGAAATAATATGTATGGTAACATTAAAAATATGTTTACTTCATTAACATGTAATATCTTTTTAATAAAATAAATATTTTTTTCATATTTGAAACTTAAAATCTACAATTTATTTATCCTGTGATTGTACAAGTATACTGTGAGGGTAAATAATTTATTAGCATCAGTGTATTTCATTATAGAAAACAAACAACCAAATCAATTATGTAAAAAAAATATTTCCACAGAATATGCTTCACTTAGGAAACAGCATGCCAGTTGTGCAGAGTTTTCTATGGTTCAAAGATTCCACTCTAAACTCTTGGAGAAAGTATTTTTTTAGAATTGAAGATAATATTTTGAGTTTTTCCCTCATCCCTGGGAGAAAGGTTAGTATGAGTAATTCAAAGTTAACTTAAGACCTTTTAATGATACATGATAAAAATAGCATAATATATTTTTTTCTCATTTCATTATAATTTATTGTATTAGTAATATATTTAATTAACTCTCTCACTACCACATTTATTGAAAAACAATTTAAGTTCCAGGTTTGTAGTTAGATACTCAACAAAAAGCAAAAAAAACAACATTTTTAAGTATTTTATTGCTTTGTCTAAAACTTGAGGTAAACTAGGAAATTTGAAGAGGAATACCCTTTTTTCATGGCAGTATAAAATTCCAATTTGGCATGGCAGTGATTTACAGGGAAGGACATGTTAGTGCTTATAGCATCAGAATAATTAACAGTTTAATATTGTTTCTAACCATTATAGGTGAAGGTGATAGATGATTTTGCCTCAATACTGTTTACTGACTCAATCAATTTAGCAAATGAGGACATAGCACCTTAAGCACATAGTAATGGCTAACTTTTAGCTATTACTGTAAAATACTATAAAATAATAATATATAATAATATAGTATAATTATAGTGATGGACTGCTCTAATAAATTTGCTCTTTATAGTATGTGTACACCTGAAACTTTCTGGTGCTTCCTTCATTTGCATGATCATTTTTCTTTTATCCCTAGTGTTTGGCCTTTACCAAATTAGCAGATAATAAGAAATATTCTTAATTTGAAAATTTACAGTTACATGGCAAAAGATATTTTCTCATTTACTGTCAAATGGTTTTAAATATTCTAAAACCCATAGATGTGTAAAGAAAGTTGTCAGTCTTTTACATTAAAGATAATAAAAACACTTTCTACAGTACATGAAAATTAAGATGTTCTCTCTAATATTTAAGTACTTTGTTCTTCTTTAGTGAAATGTATTTAAGATGCTAATCTTTCTTGTAATAATGTGCATTTGAATTATTTTCTTACTGAAAATGTTGTTAACAAACTTCCAATGAAAGTAAAGGAAATTTGATGTTACAAAATTACATACTGTTTATTGTAACATGTATTAGCTGTTTGTCTACCAACAAATACATCTCTTTTACAAATTCAAACACAATACCTTTCATCAAGTAATCTTTGTAAGAATTACTTTTTTATAAAGCTATAATTTGAAATTTTTTACCTTTAAAAATCAATTTATTGAAAATATTAAGCCAACAAACAATTTAAAGAATAAATTATTAAGCTTTTACTTTGCTAAGGTAAAACTTATCACAAAGAACAATGTTTTTTATGTTAATCCATCTAATTGTTCTATTGTAGGATCCCAAGCAGATGCGTTCACTTTTAGACCTAAGAAACTGTGATATTTTTATGCCAATTGAAGGGAAATCTAATGGATCTACAACTAATTTTTCTTTCTGTCTCAAGGTTTGTTTTCCCTAAAATCAGTCTTCCTATTTAAAGATACACATTTGCTATTCTTGTGGTCTTATATGAGAGAATGAATGATATACAGATTAGAAAAAATATTGCTTCTATTTTGAATGGCAAAAATATTTGGGAAAAAGTAAAATGTCCTCTTTCTAATCTTTAATTTTGGTAAATGAATCTTTTCATGGCATGTAAACAATGAAGGACCTAGTAGGTGTTTATATCTATGTTTCAAACCAACAGTTTTTCACTACTCTGTATATCTTTAAGTCATGACTAGGCTTAATTGATTTTAACACTTATGTCTAATGTAGTTAATTTTGCACATCTTCAGTTTAAAAACATATACTCTTGATGTTTGAGTTTCTTTAGCTGTAATGCCCTCCATGAACATTGTAACTCATACCAAATGTGACAGTAATGTGATCATCTGACATTGTAATTCCAGTAGAACTATACAAACTTTGCTTCATTTTTAATTTATTGTGTATTATAAAATATTTTACGTTATTTGCTAATAATATTAAACATTTATTAATATTTGGTTAAATCTTGACTATTAGATTCAAAAACAGTAGGATTATTTTATGTGATATTATTTCAGCCAAGAAGTCTGGAAAGATCAATCACTGATCTAAAATGGTTTTGTTGTGGAACTGAAAAGGGTCGAAAGTGCTGGATTGTGGCCTTAAGATTAGCAAAGGTAAATGGCATAAAAACATTCACTAACATATCTTATCCAATGTCCATTATCGTGTTGTTTGTATATATACTTTTAATAATTTTTGTTTACATATATATGTATCTCTTTCTTCCTAGCTAGTTATCAGAGTTACAAGATATGAGAGTCAGATGAAGGTATAGACGAGATCCATTATTGGCCATGTCATAGTACCTGTCTACCTAGAATATAACAGTACCTCATGATGTCATTAAAAGAGAAGTTTATCAAAAAATAGTATTTAACTATGGGAATTTTGTTTGACACAAAAACCAGTCTTAAAAAACTAAAATATTTCAGGGAACAAGCATGTAGACAGTATAATCTCCAATCAAAGTCTTGTAAAAACAAACATGTCCAAGAGGTCTACCACATAAACAGGCTACTCTCCACCCTAAGTCTTGAAGAAGTATAAATATTAAAAAGATCAAACACATAAGTTAACTTCTACTTTCAGTATTCAAAAAGTAACTATAGGATGACAGGAGAAGTTCTATCTTCACCTCTTGGTTCAATAATTCTAAGAAACATCTGTTGAGAATTAGTTTTAAAATAAACAACTTGCCAGCCTGTCTGTTGATTAGAAAGTATTTTGATCCACCTCTATATATCTTCAATGAGAAATGTGCAAAAATGGATCACAATGTTGTCGAAATCACCTGTTTTCTAGGAAGGTTATCCGTTTCAACAATAACTTTTTACTGTAAGCCACCTCCTGAGTATGTCTTTCAAATAATGAATATCTGTATGAAAAATTTAATACCTAGGTATGTAATTGCTGATATGTTTAATACAAGTAGTAGTATTTTTGATATTGTTTAGTTTATCATCTGACTGCATCTCTTCTTCCTATTATTGGTGTATCTTTAATTTAACCTATTTGAACATTATTCATTCTTTTCCTTTTATATCTATAATTAATGTTCAAATTTAGACAAAATTTCTTAATATACTTCCATTAGTTTGGGAAGAGGTTACGAGAAAACTACAGTGAAACCAAGTCAAGGAGGTACAGTGTTGACAATTCACCGTTGTACTTAAACATAGGAGAACATCATGGTATCACATTTGTAAGCATGCTACAGTTTCTTTTTTAATTTTTGCAGTTTTCTACTTGTCTATTTGTTCTCAACGATAAACTCAAAGTAATACTGCATGAGTATGGACAAAACTCTTGAATAAAAACATTACTCTTTAATTGTGTGCATAAGCTGTATGTTTCTAGATCTCTTATTTTCTTAAAATAATAATTTGAATGATAAATAAATTTAACCGTAAAACAATTAGATAAAAATGTGAAATGCATTACTTTTTGTGCTCTTACGTATCTGACATACATGACGATACATGTATTTAGCTTTTCATTCATTGTTGTAATTGTGTTTTATTATATATATATGTTTGTTGTTAGAACTTCTTACTTTCAAAATGTGACAGTTATGTTTAAATTACTGTATTTCCTGACCAGGTGTTAAATGTGTTAATTAAAATATTATTTTCAAAGATAAAGAATTGAGTGGAAAAGGTTGACAAATAATGCCTGTGATAATAATATCTTTTACTAAATTTGTTTCTAAGATTCAGTTACAAATAATATTTACGAGAGAGACAAATATCAGCTCAACTTCTAATATTTTTCTTGATATGAAACATTTGTTAATATGAAAACAGAATTTAATAATTAAAATAAAAATTTTCTACTGATGTCCTAATGACAATTTGGTGAATGTTTAGATCTAATGATAATACATGAAAGTGACTAAAAGTTGCTGTAAAACATTAAATAGAAATCTTCGTAGTAGATATCCGCTGATAAACCATTTCTGATAATTTATTGCTAAAATCTTGTAAGCTGCTAGTTTCTTATTAGTTTTGAAACAAACATTTTGTTTCATAGGATTCTCTCTCCTGTAAACAAATTCAAGTAGCAATGGACTTCAGAAGAAAGTCTGGTCATGTAGTCCAAAACTCAGTAGAACTCAAAGCAGTAGCTGCTGTAGAAACAAAAAACAGGAAGGTGAGAAACATGTGACATTATAGTTACATACTCATACAATAATTATTATAACAATATTATATTAATGTTTAAATCTGTTTGTTCACTTTATTTAGGTATAATTTTTTTTCAATTGCTACATATAATTGTTACATTATTGGAAACATTAAAGTATAACTATAAAAAACAAAGAGCAATCAGCACTTCTCTAGTTGTTGGTGATAACAAATGTTAAGTTGTTTATGAGCTATACAAAGGGTAAGTCAAAATGTTTTGAAGCACTGCCATTGTGCATTTGGTATTAATGTTTAAAAAAGTTTAAGTAATATGAACAGTATCTATTATTTATATAATAGTATCTTTGCAGCAAGAAGCCTCAATTGTTCAAGCTGTACAGCCTCCAATTCAACCAACTTTGGAGTTTGGTGTCCCCAACCTACAACCATGGTTTTATAGTGGTATGACAAGAGAAGTAGCAACTCAATTGTTAACAAAATATAGAACAGTGGATGGGTGAGTTTAGCAAGTGAAATATTCATTTTGTATTTACAGTTGAAAGGTTTGTTTGTTTATTTTAATTTCGCGCAAAGCTACACGAGGGCTATCTGCACTAGCTGTCCCTAATTTAGCAGTGTAAGACTAGAGGGAAGGCAGCTAGTCATCACCACCCACCGCCAACTGTTGGGCTACTCTTTTACCAACAAATAATGGCTGAAAGGGTGAGCATGTTTGGTGGGATGGAGATTCGAACCCACGACCCTCAGATTGTGAATTGAGTGCCCTAACCACCTGGCCATGCCGGGCCCAGTTGAAAGGATTATTACATACACTACTTCAGAATATGAACACTATGTTCCCACCTCTCAATAGTGATACACATATTAATGGGTTAGAAAATAGATAAATATATGTTTTATTTTGTAAGTAATTACACATTACTTTTAATGATAAATGAATTTTTAGCTGTTTCATTTTATTTTATTTTTTATTTTTCCCTCTGTCAGACCAAAAGTTAAAATAATGAAAACAGTGAGGAAAATGCCGAAAAGAACTTCATCAAAACATAAATACTTGTTTTCATATTATATTTTAGTAAAGCTTGGAGTTACTTATAGAAAATGCTAGGCAAGAACTTTTTACTTACTTTTTGTGGATTCCACTCATTTGCCAACTTTGTTAGAATAATATTTTTAGATTTATTAACTATAATTAATATTTAATTCCAACCAGCAAGGCCAACAAGGGCCATTGGAATGGTGCTGTGCACACGCATAAGTGAATATAGACCCGATTAATGTTTGCTTAAATGTTCCGTACTAATTTGATACATTCTATACACATTTTTTTGCCACTCTCATGGGCCCCCTTGTAGCCAGTGGGCCCTGCATGGGTAAATATGGCCAGCTTCCCTGCTTTCTCTATAGATCTGCAGTTCAGAGTAAATTACCTACTTAGAATAAAACTAAAAATACACCTGTTGATAAATATAGCTAATTAGATATACTTTTCTTACTTGTAGAGATAAAAATGCATTGTTTCATTAGTTGAGTACCTGCACTGTTAATATGTAAAATGGAAAGAAAGTCAGGAAAAGCATGCCAAAATATTTCAGTAATTGAGAAACTATAACAAATTACCTTCCATATGGGATCTTCACATGAGATATTCAATGAAGGATCAGTGTCATGTAGAATACATATAATTTCATATGGGAAATATCCAACACTTATTGAAAACAACTATGTGTAATAAAACAAATAATTCATAAAGTTAATTAAAATAGTTCACTGTTGTAAGGTATACAGATACTATACAAATTTAATGCATATTTTCTAGTGAAAGCAAAATTCCAGATGTTTGAAAAGTATCAACTTGCTTTTAGGATTTTTTTTGTGCTAATTATTTTTGTAAGTTTTTCAATGATTTATGCAGATGTTATTCAGAAACTAGAGTTCATGTTTGTTTGTTTTAGCCTCCCAGTGCTCAGCAGTATGTCTGCAGATTTATAATGCTACAAACTGGGTTTCGATACCCATTATGGCCAATGTACAGATAGCCCATTGTGTAGTGTTGTGCTTAAGTATAAACAAACAAACAAAATTTGTTTTTTGTTTTATTTTCAAATAATTGTTAATTATTCTTTTTAATTGTGATTCATAAGTTCAACTGATAGCCACTATTGTTGAAATGTTTTAATATATATATATATATATACAAGGTCTTGAATGCTCATCTTTTTTGACAATGTTATGGAAATTCCCTAACATTTCAAATAGAGATTAAGCATACAAATTAGTCATTGTCTGCAGAAAATATAGCATCATAATTTGAGAGAGTCAATTTTAGTGAACCATATATTGATAGTAATTAAAAAAAAAAGAAAGTGAATTTGATTACTTTTTAGTATTCAGATATTTTAAGTGTAGGCTTACTGTTCAAGTCATAGAATTCAGTAGTAGAAGATAGTTTTATTTGTTGTAAGCATAGCTAGGTAGCTGAGTTAGATTGAAAATTCAATTTATTTTGAGACATCTTGTAGTTCCTAGAAGCCCAGTTTTAACAGCAAGCTTGAAACATAGTAAATTCACTCTAGCTCTCACTCACTCATTTACTGGCTAGTACTTTGTAAGACTTAGTTACATATTTTTGCTAAAATCAAGATTTTTATTGTTGTGCAGATTTTAAAAAGAAATGTGATACATTATCAAAGTAAATTAGTTTTATCTACTCATTTTTACTATGACCAGAGTATTCCTGGTGCGAGAAAGTCACCAAAACCCTGGCAGATTTGTCCTCTCCTATGTTTTCAATCAGAAAATGCATCATACTGAAATCTATCCAGTAAGTTAAATTCAAAGGTACTGGGGTAACTAATTTATTTTGTTGTATTCTAATATTTGGAATTCATATACATTTTTTGTCAAGTTAAGACATTTAAAAATCTGACCACTTAATTTTGTAATGTGTTTCCATCGTAGTGAAGTCTTCCTAATAACTGTTAAAGAAATTTATGTCTTCTCCTATAAATAGTTGTCAAGTATCAACCATATCAGATCTATTCTGATTTCATAGCATTTTTCTCTCTTGTTATACTTAATATACCAAATTGTTTTTGTACTTAAAAATTTGGTCTTGTATTAGGTTGTCAAGAAATTAATGTCACATTTGGAACACTTTCATTAACCCCCCCCCCCCAAAAAGACGTACATCACATATAATAGTTAAACGAACTGCCTAAATGTCACATTAGTGTAGCCTATATAATGTGTAAAGGTTAGTATACTCTAATATTTTTTAGTGATGGCACATGTCAAGACACACATTTGGCATGTAATGCTGTTTGAATACAAGATGCGAAACAACACCTCTGTAGCCACAAAGAATATCAAAGAAGTTTATGGAAATGTTTTGAACATTCGTAAGTGTCAACGATGGTTCAGCAAATTTCGTTCAGGTGACTTTAGCCTTAAAAACTGTGATGGCATGGGCTGACATGTTGGAATTTCTATTGATGCTCTGAAGACACTTGTTGAGTCTAACCCAAGGCAACACACTCGGGAAATGGCCCTGAAATTGCATGTCTCTCATGAAACAATCCGTAAACATCTAAGGAATATAGGACAACTCC
>NW_013666867.1:115619-140839 GCF_000517525.1 Limulus polyphemus | reverse complement strand
CAACGTGTGAATGTTGCATCGTCTCTTCTAGCGTGTACTGCGCATGAACCATTTTTGGACAGAGTTGTCACCAGTGATGAAAAATGGATTTTTTATGCAAATATTAAATGCCAAAACAATGGCTCAGTACTAGACAAAAACCACTTCCAACCCCAAAACCTGAACTCCATCTGCAGAAAGTGATGCTTTGCATTTGGTGAGACATCAAAGGAGTAATTTATTTTCAACTCTTCAATCCACAGCAACTGGAATGTTTAAATCAAGCCCTTCATCAGAAACGTCCTTCACTCATCAATCAGAAAGGTGTTCTTCTTCTCCACAACAATGTACGTTCACATATGGCATGTTTGACGCAACACAAGAAGTTCTCCCCCACCCACCATATTCTCCAGCTATGGCATCATCAGATTACTATCTTTTTTTGTTCGCTGCAACAACACCTTAATGGGAAAACATTTGCAAATGTCGAAGATGTTAAAGAGGACATCGACATGTTTTTTTGCTTCAAAGCCAAGTGATTTCTTTAATCAGGACATTAACAACCTAATTTTAAGATGGAAAAACATCATTGATAAGAGTGGAGACTATTTCATTTAATAAATGTTTTGTTTTGTTATGTAAGATGTACGGGTTTTTTCATCTAAAAAAAAGCAACATTAATTTCTTGATGACCTAATAGTTCAAAAATAGTAAATTGTATTGTATAAAGCTCTCTAGTAATTTAAAGCTTGTAGAGCTTTAATTAGTTAACTTTTGATTAGTCTGTATCAAACTCAAAAATGTATTCAAATCATTTAAAAGTTGGCAATAACCTTTTTCTTTTTATCTGCTAGATGGAGGAAAAAAATCAACTATGTTACACACTGGATGGTGGAAAAACCAAGTTTTATGATCTTCTGCAGTTGGTTGAGTTCTACCAGCTCAACCTTGGCTGCTTGCCAACAAAACTTAAGCACTTCTTTGTCCATAAGCCAAAAAGAAAACAATCTCCATTCTGAAGAGAACATTATAAAGCCTGAATTTTCTGTATGTGTGTTATAATTATTTGAAGTAAGACGAGTATTTTAATAACACATCAGACTTATTTCATGGTATGATACAGCATTCAATGATCAAGTGAGCACATTTTGTGCTACTGTTTTAAAACTGTTGACAGGAAGTTGATTGTGCCATCTGTGATTCTTTTGTGCTAAGAGATCTGTATGTAAAGAACAGAAGAATGTGTTTAAAGTAATAGCGTATTCCAAAAGTTATTTATTGATTTATTGTTCTGAGAACAAATTTTAGTTCTTCTTTTATGGCAACATGAAAGTCAAAGTTTTTCATATATCGTTGCCTTTTTAGAGGTTATATCAGCTACTTACTATTTAACCAGTAGTAAATCACAATGCTGGTCAAATCATTGGAGAAACATTAAAAGTATTAATAAAGGAAAAGTTAAATAATGATATTTTAGATGTTACCTAGTGCTGGCCGTTCTAGATCATTTAACAAGTTATTTAGTTATATATTCATTATTCAGTCAGCACTTTTTCCTAAGTACATTGTTCAACAAAGATTGTGGTGGCTGTAAATTTACTTGATTTGAAAAGATGTAAAAAGATGTGCACTTAATAGTAAAGAAATCAGATTGTTTAGTAAAAAAAAATTCAATTTTAACAAAACCCCAGACATTCAGCTTCATAAATAAACTTTTAAATACTGCAATTAGTGGCAACATATGCTTAATTTTTTCGTAGTGCTACCTCACATCCCTACAGTAATGAACAAAGGTAACTGTATATGCCTAGTTTCCATGTTGCTTTTTATAATGCTATAATAAGCGTGTTTTCAACAAATTTCTTATATATCATTGAATTTATATAAAGATTAGCTAGCCATCTGTTACCTCTTATATGTTTCAATTCAACTGTAAGTAACATTAGTCAGTACTATCAGTTCTCCTGCTAAAATTTCACAAAAGTTAGCGTAATAAAATTATGAAATTGAAATAAAATTACAGTAAATATATTTAGAATTATTAAGAGAAAGCTGGAATTTTGAATTACTTGGTAGTTATTTGTTTATTTAAAAAATGACAAATTTATCTAAAAGTTGACTGAAAGCAGAAAAATTTAATTTGAAAAGTGGATGCTTCAGAAAAAACAAAATGTTATCATCAAGATCGTGTTAACTCTTTATGGTCTTCTTTATGATAATACATTTTAAACATATATAAAAGACAAACTGTAGAAATTATATATTTTTACTTATAACAAGATTAGGGCTTTTTTAAGTTGAAGCAATATTGAGAAAAAATTATACAATACTGTATAAGTTATGAAGCGTGTGAAACAGTTTTTATTTTTTGGGCTAAAACGGGCCAATGTCTAATGTTGTCAAAGTGGACAATTGTTGTTGGAATAGGTTGAGTGAGTCCTTTTCTATTTGTTTTGATAAATGGTGGCACTACGACATTCTCATATTCTTTCACCACTATAGTTTTTTAGCTGTTACCTAGTGCTGGCTGTACTAGGTTATTTAACATGTTATTCAGTTATATATTGATCATTTAATATGAGATTCTCTGTTTACTAGCAGACCAACTTAAATTGAATCAATACTCACAAACACACACACATATGTGTAACTTCATATGCAACTCAAATATGACTTGAAGAAAGAAATCAGTTTGAATGGTAAGTTTATGCTTGTGGTTGAGTCAGACAGAAATTAAATTAGGTAATGGAAATTCAACTGATAAGACAAAACATGATCAGTTTTAGTGTCATTGCTCCAACAGAAATGAATACAAACTAATAACTTTTATGAAACATGCCAAAAAAGTATTCCAATCCATTTTTATCATTACTAAACTTTGTTCACTTGATTTTATTGTATTGCAAAAAGATTTGTTTGGTCCACTGTGGTTTCAATGACTCAGTCTTCAATATAGATCTAAAGTAATTTATTTGTTCTTTTACTTAGTTACTATAGGCAAAGTACCATGCCATTTAGTTTCTGTAAGTGTACTTGCTAGAGCTGTTTTCCCAAATTAGAGGATGCTTCATTAGATGATGACCTGGAGTTGAAGACTGGCCTTCACAATTTCCAGATGTGTCAAAACTGCACTGCCATCTTTAGATGAGTCAGAATCATTAATCACAAAACATAAACTGATGAGATATGTATATGTATATATATAGACTTCTCCTAGTTATATACCTTTTAACAGTGGATGTTGCTGTGAACAAGGCCATCCTTGGTTGAAATAGACTAACTGAATCTTTGTAATAAACCTAAAGAGTGAATATATTAACTTTTTTTTTCTATGTGTAAAGAATCATAAATAGTAATTAGTTATAATTTTAAAACTATTAATAATTACCCAATACTTGATGATCATCAAGTCACGCATAGTTTCATCATTAGATGAATTGTTAACAATCTGATTCATCACAACAATCGGGAAGGGAAACACCACCATCTCCTTTAGGCTTTTCACCATGAAATAAGTTTATATTCATATTCAACGGTGAAACCTAATACTGCTAAAAACACTGTTTTAATGGCTTTTAAAAGAAAGTTGTGCATATTTTACTATATTTGCCCATTGTTTCTTACAAGGCAATGTAATAGCAAGTGAATAGGAATGTCTGCACCAAACATGAGGCTTTTAAATCTTTGTTTGAATAGATTTTTTGTCTGCTGCATGTGAGCTAGCCAACTTCTTTTCATTTCTCCTTATTGATTGGATTTTAGGACAAGTGAAGTCTTTTAACCTTATTAAAAAATAGGACATACATCATTGTTTACTTTAATGTTTTCTAATATACATTTAAAGAGTGAGAGTTGAAAAATATATCTTTTAATAGTTGTTTTTTTAAATAACATACAATGTCCTGCTAAGCAGAAATATTCAAACTCACAAAACAGTTGCAGGTTATAATGCATGTATTAAAAGACAATTTTTAATTATTTGTCTTAGGACTAGTTTTACTTTAGGAGATGTCAGGGTTAAGAGCTGTAGTGATTAAATGTACTTATCTGTTTTTGCCACTAGATTAAGTTTTACAGAATTATCTGGAATGATTGTTATTAGAGTATTTGCTAACATGTGTTTTTTTTGAGTACGGTATTACATTGAGAGTTGTATCTGAAAATACATTCTGGATATATTTTAAGAATTTTGTAACCTAAAACTAACATTTTAAACAAAATTCACAATAACTTAACTCATTATATATATATATATGCCTGTGATACCTTTGAACAGATATTTTAACTAAGGTAAAGGAAGAGATATTTGAACTAAGGTAAAGGAATACATATTTGAACTAAGGTAAAGGAACAGATATTTGAACTAAGATAAAGGAACAGATATTTGAACTAAGATAAAGGAATAGATATTTGATCTAAGGTAAAGGAACAGATATTTGAACTAAGTTAAAAGAACAGCTATTTGAACTAAGTTAAAGGGACAGATATTTGAACTAAGGTAAAGGAACAGATATTTGAACTAAGGTAAAGGAACAGATATTTGAACTAAGGTGAAGGAAGAGATATTTGAACTAAGGTGAAGGAAGAGATATTTGAACTAAGGTAAAGAAAGAGATATTTGAACTAAAGTAAAGGAACAGATATTTGAACTAAGGTAAAGGAACAGATATTTGAACTAAGGTAAAGGAATAGATATTTGAACTAAGGTGAAGGAATAGATATTTGAACTAAGTTAAAGGAACAGATATTTGAACTAAGTTAAAGGAACAGATATTTGAACTAAGGTAAAGGAACAGATATTTGAACTAAGTTAAAGGAACAGATATTTGAACTAAGTTAAAGGAACAGATATTTGAACTAAGGTAAAGAAACAGATATTTGAACTAAGGTGAAGGAACAGATATTTGTTTTACTTAATATTTTTTCTATTTATTATATGTATTTATTTTACATCAACATCTTGGTTCACTAGAGGACAATCAACTCACAGAAATTTATGAAGATAAATTAAATGTATGATTTATTTTACTGTGTTAATAAGTTATGGTTCTGCTCTGCATAGGAATATTTTACTCTGCTTCCATAATTCAGTTCTTGTCGTTACACTTGCACAAAACTTTTGTAAACTCTTTCTTCATATTTGGACTCTTTCATTTATATAAAGAATGAAAATTTAAAAGTTGATTGTACTAGTTTTCTTGAACTTTTAATGGCACTAATAATGTGTTTTGTGAAATATCTTACACCAGTACATCATTGTTCAGATTATTTAAGCTAAGTTCTATTAGCTCATATTTAGAACATTTATGTAGTTTTTCATAATTCAACGTTTAAGCAAATACTGCATCAAAAGCTCCTGAAAACTAGAATTTTTTCAAATAAACCCTGCTCTTTTTTTTACATCTGGAAAAATCATACAGGTGAAAATTCTTCAGTAAACTTAAATCATTTCACCATAATATGATTTGCTCATTTTATTAGCATTTAATTTTATAGGCCTTATGTAAGTAGTGATTAATAATTAATATGTAAGATACTTCAAACATATATGTATGTATTTGTTTGTATATTCTTGAAATGCAAAGCTTATAATTTAGCAACTTTGTTTTTCTTTGTTTCTTTAGCTAGAATTCACACATAAAAGATATTAGGTTATTGTTACTTGGTCTCCTTATAAAATCTATTAACTTTTAAAATTCTTGTATGTAATTACTAAGAAAATAAAACAGTCAATTTGAGTACATCATATTTCAATCATACAGTACTCATCAAGCTGTTTTGTTCATCATAAGTCATGAACTGCCAAATAAAATGATAATAACAGTACATTTTGCATTCTACTATGCAGATGTGGTCAAATTGAATGATATACTGTAAATATTTAAATTTTCTTTTAAACATGTTGGGCATGTATACAGTAAATTTTTAGTGACAATTGACGAAAGTATTTTACAATCAATAAATTGCACAAAAAAGTAAATTCCAGTTCAAATAGAATTAAATGTCCACCATATACTACAAGGGAATTATAGCAACTATCAGTTTAGGGCCATCTAAAAGTGAAGAAAGGCCCTTCGTTTCTTCTTGCACCAAACAAAATACATTGTATATAATATTTTAGATAGGACAAAGCAAAAATACTTTTAAAAAATAATATTCATCACAACCTTGGACTCTTTATGCAAAACATGTATTTGGTTATCTGTCATATCATATGAAATACAAATACTTGGTCATTGAGGTACGCCCATAAATGAACATTTGGTAGGGACAGATTTACATCTTTACAGTTCAAGACATTTCACTTCAATATGGAGTGTGGTCACCATGCACAGTAAAGACAGCCTGACATTGATGTTGCATGCTTAAAATCAGTGTTGATAGGGTCATGAGGTACTTAACCACTCCTTTAAAGGAGTTATTTCTAGGACATCTTTATGTTTGTAATTATTTGACAGAACATGACACATCTCACAAGAGCATTCCATATAAGTTTAAAAGAATTAAAGTATGATAAAGGTGAAGGCCAGTTTATTTGGTCAACCTCTTCAAGGAATGTGTCAATCAGTTTAGCATAAGAAAGTGTATGTTATTATCCATTAAGCTGAAATAAGGGCCACATGATGTAGTCTTTATAAAGTCTGGCATTAACATTACCATTTGGCAGGATGCAGTGGTCTGTACCTCCAACAGTATTTATTCTTTCTCACCCGATACTTCAAACATTATCTTATGTATCATGTCATTATATGGCATGGCTTAGTGGTTAGTGTGAGGGACTGTGAATCTAAAGGCCCATGGTTCACATCTCATTGCCATAACAACATGCTCTGCACTTTTGTACCATAAATGCATTATAAGATTGATGGTCAAATCCTACTATTATATTACAGTAGCCTAATAGTTAATAAGTTAAAGAATTGGGATGGATAGTGCAAATAGCCCTTATATAGCTTTGCATGATTGTTTGAAACAAACAAATTGTATGATAATGAGGTTGGACTTGGTTCCAGATTCCTTCCTAAATGATTATACAATTGTTATGTGGCTGAAGAGTGAAGCTTGACTAATCTATAAAAAAATTATATTGCTCTATATACTCTTTGTTCACTGGACATATTCTTGGCATCATTACAAGTGAGATGTTTTGTGCTTTACTGTAAGTGTAATGCATCTCACTAAGATTTGTGAAATTATTCATCATGATCTGTACACTCTCACAGCATCCAGTTGTGACTGTGAACATCATATTTGGTCTTAACACAGGTATCCTACAATTGCAATAAGCCAGAATGAACAGACAGTGGTCATGTGCTTGTGTTGTGAATGATGCTCTGCCTCATCCACGTGTCTGATTATCTATACCAATGGTTTAAAACCTTTAATTAGCTCCACATTCTACTAATAACACTTTGAAATTTATAGCCAGTTTATTTTCTCTGGTATGTGAAACCTATCAAGTATTTATTATTCTTTTCATGTATATATGCCATACATGTGTAGGTTTATCAGTAGAGAGCTGGTTCTAGAATGTGACTAAGTTGTTGTTGTTCTAGTTGCACGTAGTCCTGGTTCATTTCTCTTTCCAATGGAAGACTTCTCTGTAGAACTACATATATTTTTTTATACCGTGTAGTCTCTATAGGAAGGTTAACTTTATAAAGCTTTGATGTTGTCTGGAGATAATGTTTCCATATTTTTACTTGTGGGATAACCAAGAGTGACTTGGGTAATGGATGACTATTGTTTTGTATATAACAATTAATTCATTCTCAGTCAGATTTTGGATGATAAAGATTTTCTCTAGAAATTAAAACTGCTTATTGACCAAGTGTACATGCCCTGCTAAGTTGTGTTTGAATTTTGTACAATGAAGAATAATGTTTTTTTTTCTGTCAATTTATATCTAATCTGTTCCTTCAGTACAGTCAGATAAGAAACCCAGTTCAACCCTGCATAACATTTTCTGTCATCTCCTTTCAAACAAGGACTGTAGTGTAGCCAAGAAGTGCAGAAATATACCCATTAAGGAAACACAGAATATTTCACAAATACAAATTCTGAGGTCATGGCACCAAACTTCCCATTACTATACTTTGTTGTTATTTTTAAGTACACTGATTACCTTAGAGATAGAAAGAGTAGCTGCAATACCTTAGGGGTGTTATGCCTTTATTGCAAAAAAGCTTTCAGTGGTAAAAAAAGTCACCACTTGCCAAAAATGCAGACCCTGCATTTGTATCCTAAAAATATAGAAATTGGAAAAAAAAATAGCCTAGAGAAGTTTGTCAAGCATGCTGATTGTCAATTGCATAATGTAATGGTGGAAACTCATGTTCAGGAGGCAAGATCAAAAGATACCCAGCTCTCTAGTGCTTTGGTGTAATAGCAACAAGAGGTAAAATCTGAAGATGAAAGGCGGAATACTTTCCAAACGTTGTCCTCTACATTTGTAGGTTTCTACAACAGGCAGTTGCTGTTCATTGGAAACTTGGATTCATCAGGTAAAATCTTGCCTGTTGAGGATTGTAAGCACAGTGCAGTTTCTGGAACATCAAGAGTTGGCTTTTAGAGGTCACGAGGAAAAGGGGGTGAATATAAGCTATCTGCTGAAGTTGAGGTCAGAGAATGATCCCAAATTCTGTATGTGGTTGGCGCATAGTGAGGATTATCCCTGCCCTAAAAATCAAAATGAGATCCTGGGTCCAAAGGGTAACTCCATTGTGTGAGATATTGCAAAGCAAATCAGTTATCTGCCACTACTGTAATATTCAGTGATCATTAATGGAACACAAGATACATCTGGCAAGAAACAAGAGTTTATCTGCCACCGCTTTGCAGATCAAGAGTTGATACCTTATGAAGAATTTGTAGGTCTCTATGAAATGTCTTGAACAAAAGGAGAAAGAATATCTAAGGTTACCACTGATGTCTTAGTGTGACTCAATCTACCTCCTTCTGCTTTCATGGGTAAACATACGATGGTGCTACAAATGTATCAGGCCAATACTGAGGTGCATAAACGTTTCATAGAAAATAACAACCACTAGCTCTATATGTCCATTGTGGTCCTCAATGTGTAAATCTCATTACTCAGGCAGCTTGTACAGCCTCTCCCTTGATTCAGGATTCTTTGCGGTGGGTTCAAGAGTTGGGACACTTCATTGGACAATCAGGGAAATTCAAGGTAATATCTGGAGCAATACAAACTCTCAGCGTAGATCCTAAACTACTTTGAAAATTCCTTGCCCCACACATTTGGTGAGAGCTAACCAGAACGAGCCAGCGTTACTTAGTTTAGAAATTGTGGTTTCATCAGCTAAAGTAAATAAACTTCTGGAAATATTTCAAGAGGGAAAAATTGGCCTAGTAATAATCCTAGCCACTGAAGTGATCAAGTGCCTGAACATCTCTTTGCAATAAAGAACACAAATGGTTGTTTCTGTGGAGTGTATCAAAACCTCTCTCAAATAAAAAAGAATAGAGGAAAGCATATGGCAAATTAACAGAATAAATCGACGTTTTGAATATCCAGCCAATTCAATTGCCAGATATGAGAAAATCAACCAAATGCTTTACTGATAAGGTTGTTGTGCATGTATCAATATCTCCTTTGGAGTACTACAAAACTGAGTACTTCAAGCTGCTAGACACTGTATATGTGCAGTTCAGAAAGCCTTTCGACCAGGAAGGCTTGTACCTACAAATGACCAGGGAGTCATTACATATTCATCTCAAAATACACCTAAATTTCCAGCAATGAAGCTGCAAAACGGGTTGAAGAGCATACTGCCTGAGAACCTTGGCCTTTTTGGTCAGATTGAGGCCCTTGTGAGGTTATTGTTAGTTGTTCCTGCTTCCTCTGCTGAAGCTGAAAGGAATTTCAATACTCTTAGAAGGCTGAAGACCTGTCTTTGTAATTCTATGAATCAATGTAGCTGTTTCTCACATTCATCAATAACAACTTGTTTACTTGGAGAGGAAACAAAAACTTTGCTAGAAATTTATTGCTGCAAATGACCAGTGCAGGAATATTTCAGATCTTTTTTTTAAAAAAACAAGGGAGTTATTGTTATATACTGGTTGGTAAGAGAAACTTGAAAATTAGCTATGCAGTAGGTTAAACTATAGCGAAAGGAAAAGCGAGGCCTTGTCAGAATTGCATTGTAATGTGTTTTCTTCTGAAGGCAAGTACAGCTATGCTTCTAAATATTTTTATTTTTGGTATGGTGGTTATGGCTATTCTATTTGTATACCACAATAGGAATTTTCATAACAAGGGAGCCATTCTTTATGTTGCCATATTGTGCAACCCCAGGTCATAAAATAAATATTTGTATAAGTTGTATAACAGCCAAGATATATATATAGTAACAGAAAAGTACAGCTGATATATTAAACTTATTTTGCACGATGCTTATTTTTATTCAAAGACAAACAATAACACAGGTTCGTTCCTACTTTTTTTCAAAGGCATTTTAACTGCTTGTTTTACATTACATAATGAAAAGCATGGAATTACCAACGTTTTCATTAATTTAAAGAACTTATATGCTTAGTTTGGTACAATTGAAATATCTCTTAAGAAAAAATGAAATTATTTATATAAAATAGAACTGCTGATAACAACTTATGATCTACCAGATAATTTCATTGGTTTTGATGTAATCTGTTAAATTTTAAAAAAGCTGAATATTTCAAAAGTGAACAATTTTGCTTAATAATTTCTTAACATTTTTATTTACAAGTAGCAGTTTGAACTCAGGTTAGTGATAATAACTATTACATAACTTTGGGTGTGTAAGTAACAACAGTACAGCATTGTTTTGAAGTTCCTTCAAGTTAAACTATTCTTGTATCAAGAACTAATCTGAATGATAATGCTTGTGATTAAAGGAAGTTCACCAGATGTCTTCATACAGAATAACTATTTCATTTTCTAGCTACTTGAGGCATGAAATTATTAAATGGATAGGCCTTAGAAACAGCTTGTGTGCACGTGACTTGTGTCGTTTTTCCAAACGGAATTTTGCCTGCGGCACGTGGATGACTTTTGACACTGCACTTTGATTACCATGGCTATGGTGCGACTTGTTGCAGGTCTGTTTCTGGATGGTTATAGTAACTTAAGTTAATCCAAATTCATTTGTTTTCAAAGCCATTAAGCACAAGGGATATCCATGTCTTAGATATTCTAAACACCCAATTTGAACAAATCTCTATTATCTTTGTGTATGAATATTTTGCGTCGGAAAGGGCTGTTACATGTCCTTCCCAAGAGCAACAAATGTTTCGTGGAATCACATTACCTACGAAATGCCAAGCAATATCAAAATATATTTATGATACATTCTGTTCCACCGAAATTTTATATCAGCTACGGATGCAACGTAAAATGCTAGTTTGTATGTTCAAATACGTTTTAATGTAGCATACTCAACCTTCTGTATAAACAACAAATTGAATAAATATTGTCCTTGAACAGATAAATGACATGGGTAAGCACAGCTTGGTTTTTGGACAGAAAACAATGTGTTTCACATATAGCTTTCGCTACCATCCTAGTCAGTGGGAGTACTTTAAATTTTTTCCACATAATACCACAGAAAACCACAAGTGCAATAACAGAAACTATGACATCCTCCCCTATATGCCGATATGCAGACAACTCCTCTTTAGTTCTGACTGGCCATTATTAGAAGTATTTTTACACAGATTTTCCAATCACCCGTACGTTGGACCATGCTAACCTATACGTACAACAACAAGTTCATCCCTAAGATACCAGTTCTTGATTTAATATCAGAAGTATCATCTTTCATTCTGTGAAAGACAACATTAATAAGAAGAAGGGTTCGTGCTTCTCTACTTAATTTGTGCTTATTACCATTAGCGAGAACAAATCTGGGGAATCAATGCATCTGTACTGCACCACCTGATTAGGTTTTAGGTCAGTGATTCTAAGCTTTAAGGAACATTAAAATGTCAGAAACACATTCCTGAGAAGGCTGTAATGCAGCTGATTTCATCCTATTTTGTAGCTTACTTGACAAGGATGTTTCGAATTTTAATGTCACTGAAATGGCTTCAATTACAGATTCAAAGCCCCAACCCCTATGTGGTATCACAATGGCTCACTTTGTAGGCTCTCAATGATTTTATAATTGAAAATTACCTCACGATCTACAGTTATCATACAGTGTTATACCTTTTAAGTGCAGTTCGTATGTTATTATGGACAAGTTTTTGTGGATACCTCACTTTGAGCTTTGAACTCAGTCCAGTAGATGGTTTTGTTTTCTACCAGCTCAAAATAATAAAATAATTGTAGTACAATTGTGCCACAACCGTAAAGCTGGACTTTATAAAAGTGCTCTATAGTATCAAGTGCTATACTACTCAAACTCAGAAATAAATGGTAGCTTGTTTCCGAGCCAACTCCTTCCAGGCAACAACTGGCCCGATTTGCTTCTAACAATGGACAAAATCGCCATGCATGACATGCACTACTCTCACTTCTCATTAGAAGAGTGACATACCACTTTGTTGACAGTTCTTCAGGCAGATCTGATGTATTTTGTCCTTCATTAGCTTATCTCTTTTTTTTTCAACTGTGCCAGTGATTTTTAGTCTCTTGTCAATACACCAAACGCTTCATCTGCTGGTAAGCTGATAGTTCGTCTATAAAGATCAAGTGTGAATGATTGTGTTAAATAAAGTGCTGTTTCCAGTTGTGCTATAATAGTTTCAAACTCTTTAATTTTATTATTAATTACGTACTACTTGATTTAACTTAACAAGTTCCATTAAATATCTTGTTTTGTTGTTAGGAAACTTAACAGTTGAATTCACCTCTGCCTAAGAATATCACAGAGTAAATTACTAAATTAGAAATTATGAGAAGCTATTTACAAAGAATATAGTCTGTCACTAACCAGCAGGACCAAACATCTTCATTGGTTGGAGTTGCTAGTAACGAGAAAAGAGATGAGTTTGGAAGGTGAAGTCCACCAGTCAGTGATAAGCAAATATAATTTTTAGTTAGACTGTATGACTACTGAGGTCCAATCTGCATGACTACAAAACTAAGAACGCCCAAAAATTCTCACAACAAACACCACTGTTATTCTGAAAGTTCTAGCTTTGTTTAGAAATGTTTTATGAACTTCAAGTTTTGCTATTCCTCCCAAAAGAATAAAGCTACGTGTGATCTTAAGTAATTCCCATCAGCAAAAGAGAAAAAAAAAAATTTACGACATATTTATTTCCACACCTAACCAAAATGCCAGAAAATTTTTAAGACCTACTCAAATGGATTATCTAGCAAATCAGTCAACATGTGATAATAGAAAATGTGGTTCACCAAGCTTTCAGTCGAGTGGAACTCTTGAGGGTTGTTCAAGGTTAGGCATATATATATATATAAAAAAAAACTAGATTAATTTTCCAAGTTTCTTGTTGTACTGACGACGGGTATCAAAACCTGGTTTTTAGTGTTATAAGTTGTCAGACTTACTGCTGAGCTATTCGGGAATTTTTCTAAGGACGTCCCCCCAGTTGCACAGCGGTATGTCTGCGAATTTACAACGCTAGAAATGGGTTTCGATACCCGTGGTGAGCAGAGCACAGATAGCCCATTGTGTATCTTTGTGCTTAACTTCAAACAAACAAACGTTCTAACAACGTTACGTGCATTTGATGTATTTAGCAAAAATCTTCATAACTAATATTTTGATAGTCTCCTTCAAAAATATCAAATCGATTGTGAAATTCCAACAAGCAATTTTTCATAAAAATTTAAAACGATTAAAAGTTAATGTTATTCTTCTTTTCTTCTAAAAGTTTGCTTTTTTTCAGCCAGAAAGACTAGACATGTTAGAAAACATCAACAAATCAATTAATTTAAAAAAAAATCAAAAGTTTTTAGCTTGATTGTTTTTGTTGTTATTTTTTGTGCAAAAATTTCATTAACTTTCATCTTTTCTTTTCTTCCTCAAGAAAGATAACTCATGGTAGAGATTCAATAAAGTGTCAAATGATTCATTATTAATTGTAAAATACGATCGGTTAAACCTTGTTGTTTTAAAAAGTTCCATATTTGCTATTTTCTGTAAGAGAGGTTATTCAAATTGCAAGCCATTATCACACAATAGGCCAACAAGAAGATAAAGACAGCTAATAGTACTTTTACTTTCAGAGATGTGGAAAAAGAAATGTAAGTGACTTGTAGCGAACATCTTTGAAAAAATCGTAGATTGGAATAAGCAAATTTTGACAAATTTAGCAAAATATGTTATAGAAAAGTCAAGTTAAAAACATATATATGTCACAGGGGTCAAAAGTACACTAAACACGCTAAGATATAACCATTAGAATTTATTTTATATAATAATGGTTTCATCTATAACCTTCGAAATTGGCCTTCTTGAGTTGCCGACTCAATGAATCTATTAGAGGAGAGAGCTGTCAATAATTGCTCTTGCGGATATGTGAATCCACTTCGAACAAGTCTACAAAATGAAGCACCTAAGGCATGAATATACCCAGTGACTAGATGAGTAGACCTATCAATACAATTAAGAGAGATGGGAAGAACTGCATACCAGGAACAGTTAGTTATTCCCCATCGACAATAGAAACACTTTGGTTTGGTCCAGCCCCCTTTCCAGGAGCCAGCAGATGAAACCACTAGTCCACCAATACCCCAATAAAATTCCTAAAAGGACTCACTTTCCCACATATTGGAGGATCGCATATTATTTCAGGCAAAGAAGTATACAGAGTTATCAGGCTTATCATAAAAGCTTGAGAATTTGGGAACGACCCTTTAAAAAACAGAATCGAACTCCAACGAATTAGAGCTAGATTAATACTGACATGGAATAAATTATGTCGTAAACTATTGTACGAAATGATGTTAATGTTGGTTTTTATCAACACCTAAGAAAACAGTGGCAGTACTACGCTACAAATTTCAACTCAGAAAACGGTAAAACACATTAAATGGTCTGCAGTTTGTTTTTCTGAAAAAAATTCTAAATACCAAACATAATTTTTTTAGTTTCTTATAATAAAAGCAAACAATTTAAAATGATTTGACAATAATTTTCAAAAACAGTTTAAAATACCGATGAGTCATTAGTGATCATTGTCAGATATGAAAGACTGTTTAGTGTAGGTAATATTAATTAATCTATTTTGTGAGTTAATATTTCATGATTGTTTTTTGAGAGATATAAAAAGCAGCGACCTGACGATAGACCAGAGGGTGGGAAGAGAGCCAATTGTAAAACCAAGTGAAAGAGAGTTTCGGTCAGAAGAAGGTTAGAAAACGTAAAGTTAACCATCGTTGGAGTGAATAGCCTAACGGCTGATATGTTAAACTGAGATTAACAGTTTTCTTACATTTTGGCCCGGCATGGCCAGGAGGTTAGGGCACTCGACTCGCAATCTGCGGGTCGCGGGTTCGAATCCCCGTCACACCAAACATGCTCGCCCTTTCAGCCGTGGGGGCGTTATAATGTGACGGTCAATTCTACTATTCGTTGGTAAAAGAGTAGCCCAATAGTTGGCGGTGGGTGGTGATGACTAGCTGCCTTCCCTCTGGTCTTACACTGCTAAATTAGGGACGGCTAGCGCAGATAGCCCTCGTGTAGCTTTGCGCGAAATTCAAAACAAAACAAGAATCTTACATTTTAGGAGAATAATTTCAAACAGTGAGCACGTCCGTAGCTTATGGTATAAAAACTAGTTATATGCGCGTGATGCTTGGGTAAGTTCATTATTTTTAACACACAAACACACATCCTGTTTCTTTTTCTTAAATTTTTGTAATAATGTCAAAATTAAATCAAATTAAAACTTCATCATTTATTTAGCTTTTTTGAGTAAATTGTGTCCAAAGTAATGATGTTCTGTTAATAGAGTTGCTTTAACTACCTATAAAATAAATGTCATGGTAAATGTCTATTTTATTATTTATCGTTCTTATTTCACATAGAGTTCTTTATCAAAACAAACAGAAAATGACAATTAATGAACTTAAATCATATTTGAATAAAATCCTGCATAGAAGTTTAAGTTTTTCTATCAAACATATAATAAAACATACTTTGCTTATACATAGATACATATATCATACTTTTAAAAATTCCAAACTCTTCCACAGGATAGGACAGAAAATAAGCTTACAGATGAAAATAAGGGAAATCCATCCAGCTCTTAGAAATTTATATAATTATTGGAAGGTGGTACATATACTGCTATGTCTGCTTCAGAATGTTTATATCTCAAAATTCAGAGAATTGAGACGTCATAGAAACAAGATGGGTGTGCATACTAAGTTGGCTATGTTGCCAAATCGGCTTATTGTTTTTCGGTTTTTCTTGGTTACTTCGTTTTCCATGCTAGAGTGACAAAGTTATTGATAAATACTACATTTACTACATTTGTTTTTTCGATTCATTGCAAACGGAGTAATGTTTTCTTTCAATTTTAAAATATGGATGTGATATATGCAATTAGGAGTTTTAGTTTCATAGCTAACCAACAGAGGACACTACTATGTCATATTAGCCGCTCGTGGCTTTTTAAACAAATTCCTTTAAGTGTCAAGTGTATATTATAATTAATTTATTGTGACATTCATGTCAAAGCCATGTACATCCATTTTTACTGATTTGTCGCATTATAAAAACATTGCATCTCACATAACTTAACTTTTGTAGTTTCGACCCCACGTATTCCTGAATCGAAACTACAATGCATGTTGTGAATGATAAAAAAACGTAATATGACAGTAAATTGTGACAATGTAGACATTAAAACAATTTCATATCAGTTCGTTCTTTTTCTAATTGTTAAGTTTGCTTCAGAAATGCACTGTTTTCAGAAAGAGTTAGAAATGCATGTGATCGATAATAGAATGGTTGAAAAAATTCACCACTTTGATATATTAAAATATCACATCTGGACGATGAATTTTGTTGTATAATATATAATTATGATGATGATCAATTGGCCATTTTTAACGCCGGTATATTCTTTTTTTACGATTAAGAACTATTTTATAGTACTGATACCATATTTCTGATAAACCAATTAAATATATCCTTATAATTCTTTTATTTTCTGTCATAACGTTGCAAAAATGATGATATAATGACTATTAATTATTTCTGTAATTGATATTGTTGCTATGTAATTTAAGTATTAGCTCAACAACAATGTTGCAACAAAAAAAAACAGTAACTTACTGTGGAATTTTTATTATTTTGATTTAATATTATATTTGAATATCTAATTATTATGTAAAAATACTGTAGTATCACAGTTGTCTCTTCTCGTGATTACATAAGGAAAATACAACTTCTTTCTGGAGTGTGTTGTTTCCCTCCTTCTTGAGTAGCCCTAAAAGTTTCTGTTTTTAGTCGAACGGAAATATTAAAACCAGAAGATTAATTATATGTATCTCATATAAAAACAAGAAAAAATGTTTTAATGTTTGTAATGATACTCTTAAGTTGTCTCCTGTTAGGATAAAACACATTTAGTTTAGGATATCCATAACAGTGAGGTAGAACACAACTCACAACATTGTATCAAACTGAGCTCCATTATCCAATTTTGGCGGACTCTACGGTGGTGTAGCTAACAAGTATGTTTGTGTTTAAGATCATTTACAAATAGAGGCTGAAGCTACCCAATCTATTATCTCTACAAAATGATCTGTTCGGAAAAAAAAAGTGATATTGTACGGTATAATGTATAACTTTCCTGTTGTTTCCACAATATTATTGTACTGTTTATCAATGCATTTATAAATAACCTTTCAATATATAAATACAAGTTTCATTAAACCAGAAATCTGAGTTAAGTGGCATAACCTGATGTTATAACAGTTTAAAACTTTGTATTAGATGATTTCAGTATTCCATACATCATATAATTGACCAGAATTCTATACTGTGTATAAAAATGGTTAAAATGAAATCCTCCTTAGTCACAGAAATTGTTTGAGAAAAACTTTGTAAGTCAAATTATTATTATTTTTTTTCATAGATTGACAGCTTTGGGTAGAGTATCGAGATTAAAATAATATAAAAAAACACTTTTAAATAATATTATATATTTTGTGGAAAGTAAGGCTTATTGTTTTGAAATGAAACATTTTTTATCTTCTCCTGTAAAATTGAGTTTTTTTTACGTACACGGTTTTGACATGACAGCGACATATACTGGGTTGTTTTTAAAATACGTTTATGTTTTAGGCTATAAACTACTTTATTTCTGTTTGTCGGTCATTTTAGTACATTTTAAAGTAATGATCAATTGGAAAAATTAATCTCTAATGGTTTTTGCATGTTTGTTGTTAAGCACAAAACAACGAAGGGCTACCTGTGTTTTGCCCACCCCTGACACTGAAAGCATATTTTTAGTGTTTGTCCACAGGCTTACCCCAGAGTCACAGGGAGATAGCACCAATAGGTCCTTCACTAGAATATACAAGGTTTTTATGATCTATTTTTTATTTAATAATGAACATTGGGCGCGTTATGACTCTAGGTTAAGGATATTAGGTAGTACAACAAAATGTATATATATATATATGTTTCTAAAGTGATTAGATAAAATATATAATTAAAATGTTTCTGTGAAAAATTCATGTCTATGAAATCTTTTAGTATTTTAATGTATAGGATTTTTATAGAAAATAATATTCCAATTCTGATCAAATAAAGCTAATCATAAAATATTCCATAGAATTAAGTAATGAAATTACGCTTGTAATGAGAACATATTGCATAATAAAAAGTGCAAAAGAGACACTTAATTTGTTTTTGTAATAATTTCTTTTTGCACCAGAAATCATTGCTTCAAGTTCATTATTACACGTGATAGTTTCTTAATAAAATACACAAATTGAATAGGCTTGCTTGCACCATAATTAATTTTCTTTTTTATTCAACCACAAACTTTTAAGCTCGTCATTAGATGGCAAACAACAAATAAGGAAACTCGGCAGCCATGTAACATTTCTCAGTAAAACAAGTTTTACAGAAACACGACGATGTCGTAAGTAAGAAACGAGTAATCGACAAACTACGAAACTACCCACATTTGTATCGGATTCAGTTAAAAAGAATAAAAAATTCAAAACGGGGCATTTCAGTTGACTTCTGTCTACTTAAGTCGTCATTAAAGTTTCGAACGTCAACGCTACTCAAAAGGAATGTGAAGACTATACTAATGGACAAACATCTGCTTTTGGTATGCCACTGACTAGCACTGAGGAATTCGGAAATGGCCCACCGGATCCTTCTGGTGGTAGGTCGTTCAGCTGATTAATGACCACCATTCCATCATGGGACAGACAGCTGTTCCTACTGTATAAGATGTTTTTAAACTGTATGCTACTCGTTTAATAAATTGCCAAGTGTATCATGCGAGCGAGCAGGTAGATAAATATGTACTAGTAGTTGTAAAAACTTGGGATTTTGAAGTTCTGTAAATCTTGTAGCATTTTTAGGATATGTGCGTGATATGTTTATTCATATTCATCAATTAGTTCTTTTATTCGTTGAATCCAGTACTTTGTTTTCATATTTAAATACCTGTAGTGATGTTGTTGAACAGAAAACTGATCCAAAAATATCATTAATATTATAATCAAATATATGAGTACAGTGTTCTTTGTTAATCCGTATAGAGTGCCGCACGAATATCATATAGAAATCAAGCAAACTGAAACTACGAACAAAAGTATGCTTAGATACACGTATATATGTATTTCGTGTTAAAAAATTACGTGCGCACAATGTTATAATAGAGTTGAACAGAAAACTGATCAAAAAATATTATTATTATTATAATCAAATATATAGGTACAGTGTTCTATGTTAATCCGTATAGTGTGCTGAAGATTATTATATAGATATCAAGCAAACTGAAACCATGAACAAAAGTATACTTAGATACACATATATATATGTATTTCCCGTTAAAAAATGATGTGCGCACAATGACACTGAATTAAGAAAATGTTATAAAATTTCGATTTACCTTTCTTCAACCGCGCCGACAACAGCACACTCGGTTTCCAAAAACTGATTTCAACGCTGCCAAAATTATTTTACAAATAATATGGAAGCTTGACCATGAAGGTTTTAAAGGATTCATGTTTTAATACTTTCTGAGATGTTCGAAGTTATCATGGATGCTCTAGAATGCGTCGATAAATGTATGATGCTGGAACAAACAATACTACTGGTTCGTGGTCATTTTATATCTTTACAAATTATAGAAGGTATGAATAAATATAATTGCTAAAATATACATATACATATATGTATATACATATACATTTAAAGTTTTTATAAGTCAACATTCTTCCAAACCATTTTTTACCACTATTATTATTTTGAGTAACAATGTGGCCGTTGTGGTCGATAAATTTTTCTAGGAGTGTCATAAACTAATAACCAGAAAACACTCGTAGCGCTGAGTTAATATATCCAGAACTGTGTAGGAAAGTGCACGAAGGGCTGACCAATACTTCAAACATTTACTTATCTGAGGTCAACGAATAACATCTTTAGCGTTTACTACATTGAGTTCTGATCATTACCCTGAACACGTACTGCATTAAGATAAATGACAAACATCCTGAACATTTATTGTATTAAGGTAAATTACTAACATTCTGAACACTTACTGTGTTGAGGTAAATGACCAGTATCCTGAACACTTACTGCATTAAGATAAATGACCAGCATTCTGAACACTTAATGCATTAGAGTAAATTACTAACATCCTGAACACTTACTGCCTTAAGGTCAATGACCAAAATCTTGAAAACTTAATATATTTAGGTCAATGGCTAACATCTTGAACATTTATTAGTTAAAACGTCATAAATGTTCAGTAAGTTTAGCACAGCTCAATAAATTCAATAAGTTTACAGCAGAATAAACTATTAAAGAAATGTTCCTTGTCGCGTTTTTATTTTGGGTATAGTTTGTTTTTATTGTTTTGGCCTAGTTTTTATTGGGCCCCCCTATATAGGTTGAACAACAGGATATATAGACTATATGTTGTCTTAAATTGCAACACTGCTGAAACTGATATATGGTCAAGTTGGTTCTAGATCACTAAATTTACTTTTATACTTAAAGATTCTGGGCGTGTTGTATACTGTCGTCATATATACTATCCATGTATAGTATTACAGGAGACTGAACACTTCAAAATGATGTCAGTAGCGTCGAAGTTGAGAAATAGAACCAAGTATAAAACTACAGCCTACTAAAGGGTCAAAAGGGCTTACATATAGACTGCTCAGTGTTAATTACACGTTAGTTAGATAAATCATTCATTAGAATAAGCAGTCGATAATTTTACTTATGACTTGTGGGAAAAATTGATTCCGAAGCCTTAATTTTTCTTCAAAAATTGAAATAATTTGATTTCGTTGAAGCGATCTAACAGTAACATCTTAATTTAATTCTTTGTACTTTAAGTTTTCTTGTTGTTTTATTTACTGTTTTGATGTACAAAGAAAGGCGAAGATGTTTAAAAGACTTTTAATTAATTAAATCAAAATTCATATTGTAAAACTTGTATAGAGCACAAAAAGTATTTTTATGTTTCCGAAGAATAAAGCGTACAATGTATTCCAGCAATTACGTGAAAATATAAGTGTACATTGTACTCCAGCAACTACATGAAAATATAAGTATATATTGTACTCCAGCAAATACGTGAAAATATAAGTATACATTGTACTCCAGTAAATACGTGAAAATATAAGTATACATTGTACTCCAGTAAATACGTGAAAATATAAGTATATATTGTACTCCAACAAATACGTGAAAATATAAGTGTATATTGTACTCCAGAAATTGCGTGAAAATATAAGTATACATTGTTCTCCAGCAAATACGTGAAATTTAAGTATATATTGTACTCCAGTAAATACGTGAAAATATAAGTATACATTGTACTCCAGCAATTGCGTGAAAATTTAAGTATATATTGTACTCTAGCAATTGCGTGAAAATATAAGTATATATTGACTCTAGCAAATACGTGAAAATCTAAGTATATATTGTACTCCAGCAAATACGTGAAAATATAAGTATACATTGACTCTAGCAAATACGTGAAAATCTAAGTATACATTGTACTCCAGAAATTGCGTGAAAATATAAGATATCAACCTTTGTGTTTTCATATCACTCTGCAATCTAAGTTGCGAAAGAAAGGTATGATCAGAATGATCGAGTATAAGCACTGTTGTATGAATAATTATACTGTACGTACATTTTATTTAGCTGTGAATGTCGATCAAGCTTTATTTTAAAGATTATATTTTATTCATAAATCTGCTTGGTATAAACTAATATGTTTTTGTTTTCACTTTAGCTAAGTAACGGAACATCATCAGTCATGATCACACATCCAATTCGAACTTCTGTGCCCTCTATAGTCTATACGATGGCAGTTTATAGTATGTTTCTACGTCAGTCATTACTTGAAAGTCTGTAATAATAATTTCAGAAAACAGAGTGATTGTCCTTCCCCCAAAAAGAACACTTTATGAAAGGTATTGTATAAAAAATGTTTGTAGAAGTTGTTTTACCGCTTTCAACTGAGACTGTTGATTGCAATAAAATTTGACAGTCATTGTTTCTTTATGATCTGTAACGAAAACTCTATAAAAAATATGCTAGAACTAAAAAATGAACGACTCAAATGGCTAGCATGCTAACCACATATAAATCTGAAACTAACGAACTTCCTAAAATATATCTGATAAAAGTAAAGGACCAGTAACTTCTACTGTAGTTAAAAGACATGAAATGTATTTCGACATTAAAGTTTGAAGACGCCTTGAACAAATGATGAAGAAAATTTTATTACAAGTTTAATATTCTAACAAATGTACAAAGTTCGACAATGTTTTGTCATCATCAAATACAAAACCTTGTTGGAAATTTGTACAATTGTTACAATATTAAACTTGTAATAAAGTTTTCTTCATTGCCATGTTTAAACTTTAGTGTCTTAAAGGGAATTCCTCGTCATCAAATTTCATATTTGTACATGGTTACTGACCACAAGTAACCGTATTGCGATTAGAAAGAAATCTAGATAATCTACAGGCTGGAAAGATATACACTTGCCCTGATTACATTTATCAAAAAAGATGATACAGTCTATGACTATGGCAAAGGAAGCTCATGACTTAGTTCTCAGATCCGGCTTCGTCATCGATCACGTGATATAGATACAGTAAACCGTGCTTTAGTAGTCGGAAGACTCCTTTAAAAAAAGATTTCTTAAAGTTTTCATCTACATATTCTTTTGATGGATTGTGACTTCAGTTGTGAATTGGCTTTTTTTAAAGATGCAAGTTGACATACTACGAATTGGGATCATTTCTGAAAATAAATAAAAATATAAGTATAATTAAGTGATGACATATTTTATGACCTCATAGAAACAAATAGTAAAAACAAAATTGTTTCGTCTTAACTGAAGAAATAAATGTTGCTCTTAATAAGGAATATGCAATAACTGAATAAAGCATGGTTGCCCAACGAACATTAATTATTACAACATTCTTGCAAATAAACGATCTGCTAGAATCATAGCTGACTGAAATACTAGTAACTAAACTAGTGCGTGAAGGGCTGTTAAACACACTGATGATATTTGAAGTCCGAGTTTCTACATATGCATATTTATAGTTACTATTAGAAACTGATAATATGCAGATACTTCCAGAGCAATCAAATATATAATATCTTCCTATATATTCCAATACATTTACTGTTTAATTTCACTGTTGCCAACAAGTACAAATATGCTGACATTGTTGTGAAAATGTTAAAACATATTGGCGGATTTTAAAATCATAATGCCAAGTTGTCAATAGAAAGTTGACTATTTAGGAAAAATAAAAAAGTGTGAACTATTTCTCTAAGTAGAACAGCTACTGATTTTAACCAAAGTTTCGCCATTACGGCTAAAATTATTATACAGTCTTGGCCAAAATGTGTGCATATTGTTCTATATTGGTGTTATCGTCTACAATTATGGGACAGTTATTGAGTAAATGATCGAGTAGTAACAGAGAAGGTAGCATATGGTCGGACAAACATGTACGAGTTGTTATTCTGGTCTGTATAAATTGTTTTGAGCATTTGTTCGTCAAAATACACACACGCACTTGTTTTGTATAAAAGTGTCCTTTTGGTATGATCTTCTTCGAAACAGATCAACGGTTTGTTCAGACAATTTCCCTGTACTTGGTCAAACTGTTTGACTGTCCACAAACGGTATGAATCAAACGAACATTCCCAGAATAGTAGGGTACCCCCCCCCCCCCCAGTGTACTGTATCCAGAATCCTGAAATATTATCGGACTACAGGAAACATTTTTGCGAGAAAGTCTACTGGTATACGCCGAGATTATCGTGTTTTGATCAGGTTAACACGTCTTGCAACATCTTACGACAGGAATGGCATGAACACATTCTTTCCAGGGTATCCAGAAGAAAAGGGAATATGAGACAAACCAAACAAGGTTATTTTGTAAAAAAGGGCTATCTGAAAACCAATACTAACCAGAATTCACCACCGTCACTGTGTTACTTGGGTAAGACAGCATGCCAACTAACAGTTAGGACACTGGCGACATGTCATCTTTTCAGATGAGTCCTGTTTCCGGCTTAAACGGCTGATGGTAATACTCATGATAGCCGTGTGCCTAGAGAACAAATGAATGAAGACTGTTTTTCCCACAGGAGGTGGTGCAGTACATGTTTAAGCATGATGAAAAAACTGCTCTTCATATCCTCTAGGGAAACGTCAATAGCGCCTTCTACAGACATCACATGGAAACAATATTTCTGTCATGTGCTAGGGCAAGGTATGGTAATAACTTTGTGTTCTAGTATGACAATACCACTGCCCACAATGTACGTATTATATAAGATTCTCTCGACCAGGAGAACGTTATAAGATTGCATGGCCAGCAAAGTCTCCAGATTGTAATTTCATTGAGAACTGTGGGCAGAACTTAGCAGCAAAATGGTTAACCAAGGCTACTGTAGCTGCGTTGCAGCGCCTTCTAGTGACAAGTTGGGATGAAATCACGGTAGATTATATCAATAACCTCATCAACAGCATGCTATGTCACTTTGCGGAGGTTATTAGAGTATGAGGTGAACCAA
>NW_013666867.1:101524-114703 GCF_000517525.1 Limulus polyphemus | reverse complement strand
AGGTTACAGTCACTATTTATAATAATTTGATGTTATATTTTGTCATTCTATATGTTTTGGTAAGGTTTTGTTGTGATAGGTGAAACGCTAAATTACACATCTTTCTACAGCTGTCTGATAAAATTGTTTACTGTTGTAATAAATCGTTATTGATATCCATAGATCCTGTCTCATTATACAAATTACATATACAGGTGTTTAATATAATGCTTTTCTCAGTTTGACAGCACTAAGTGTAGTTGTATTCCATCTTAATAACAATTATCTTATTTGTTACAAAATATGCAAATATTTTGGCCAAAACTGTATTACCTGTCAGACAAACTAAATTTCTCTCAAATCCAAATATGCTGTTTTAGTAGAACATATTTAGATGTTGTAACGGTATATAGTAAATTTAAAACAATAAGTAGCCATGTCTCAAATTTATATTTGGTAACGCACGAAATGGAGTATTTGATATTTTATCTAAACTAATAGTAGTTCCTAGATTCGTTGAACCATTTCATGATACTTTTATCGATAATTTAGTAATACTTTATATGAGCCAGTAAACGTTGCTGTTTTGGAAGTTTGAACGATTGAATATCCAACCTTTATGCAATGTTTTCATTATGTGTTCCTCCGCCTATACAAGTGGTTTTCCATGGTTTGCTATGGATGAAGTCTAGTGCATTGTTACAGTGTAACACAGGTTTAGAAGTCGCACATAAAATTAATTGTCTCCTTTTGAAAAAAACGGGCAGCATTATTCCAGACACTTATCTGTCTGAAGAGCGATGGCATTTCAGTGTTAATTTGTAATTATTTACCATCATCTATCCAGTTTTACTTTGGAATGGTCATAGATGCATTAAGAAAAATGGACATAATTGAGGCTAGCAGTAATGCCACAAGCAAGTATACAGCTATCAACACATTTGATATGGTTTGTTGAGCTTGTGCAAATAATTCAGAAAGAGCACAGTGTAAGCAACTCAGTGACTTGTTGGTTGAGTATACCAATGTATTCATGGGACTATAGACGGCCAACTTGGTCAAACATCAGTAACTCACCACAAAATAGATACAAATGGTGCACACCTGATAAAGCAAACACTGCACCAGTTTCGCTGTAGTAATCGTGATGTAGCCAGCAATGAAGTATAGTAGATGTTTAAGGATGAGTCATATAATCTTTGGCGAGTGTTTAGGCATCTCCAATAGTAGTTTTCAAGAATAATGAAAATATGCTAAGATTCTATGTTAGTTTTAGATGGATGCATACAATTACTCACTTTGATGCCTTTCCCTTAACACAAATAGATGAATGTCTGGATTCATCGAAAGGTTCTCGTTGGCTCAACACTTTATACCTGTCATGTGGATACTGGGTAGCCAAGATGGAAGATAGAAGCAGATCTAAGACTGCTTTTAGCATAAGAGATGGTTTGCATGAGTTCTACGTCATGCTTTGTGTAATGTATTTGCTACTTTCGGGAGGGTAATGAAAGCACTTCAATGAGAGAGATACTTGGCCTACATATATAGTGCTTAGAGTTTGATCACACGTTTGAGTCTGTGGCTGAGAACAGGGCAATGGTATTTTCAAAAAATAAATAAAACAGGATTGAACTTAAAACCAGGAACAGTATTGTCCATGCACATCGAAGTAGAGTTCCTCAGCTACATAGTGGGTAGAGAAGGAGTCTCTACAGACCCTACTATAACAGTAACAATGAGAGTCTGGTCTTAAATTGTGAACTGGTGAAAAGTCCACTGTTCTTCTCAGTTTTCACCACATTGCTAATAGTTTGTGGCCAAGAAAGTAGTACCATTGTCTACAATCCTTAAAATTTAAATACTCTCTGCATAGAGCAAGGAACATGACCAATCATTATAATCCTTAAAGTTTGCTTTATTGGATGCTCTAGTGCTGGCATATCCAAAACAAGACACCAAATTCCTATTGAATACTAATGCCAGCGACAATGGAATCAAGGCACAGTTGTAGGATAGAGTAGAATGTGCTTCTCTTTGCCTCTTGGTTCTTGATTGGTAGACCACGCTTCTCTGAAGTGGTTAATTAACTTTAAAACTCTGGAAGAAATGATACCACATTTAATAACTACGTTGCAAGAATATGACTTTTTTATGATTTACTAATAATATAAGCATGTATTTCGTTTAAATGTGTTGCTCGTGAGTATTTCTATTCTTACTTTACCTAACTTATTATTTAATGAAAGTATTATCATAAGTCAAATTTATGATCCCCCAGTCAAATCAAATGATGTCCTTTTAGATATTTATAGTAAAGTTGTTGCAATTGGATACGAATTGTTGTCATGATTAATAGCCTATATGACCACCATATCACCAGGAGTTTACAAGAAACCCAAAGATACAAGTAAATACCTCGGCTATAAATCAAACTACCCAAACAGTGTAAAGACAAGCGTCATAGACCTCCTAACTGTCAGAATGAACGAGAGTTGTAATGATGAAGAAGCTAAGAAAAAAGACAAATCATAGATCTAAACTACTGATTGTGAGTTTAGTCATAAAGAGCGTATAGTGGTGATTTTTAAAGTGAAATTATCACAGATTGTATTGTAATAACAGAGTAGAGAAGAAAAAATTTTCTTTTCAATTGTGTTCTAAAGTAACTGACCAGCCAGTGTGTAACTAAATGTGTAACGAACATTTATGTATACGTTTGACTTGTTTTAATGTATTATTTTAAAACAAGTGGACTATGTGCTGTTTGTTTATTGTTTAAATTTATCGCCAACAAGTCACAGACACCTACTGTAAAGAATCTGGCCTTATACATACATACATACAAAACCTGACAGTATAGATAAACCTGCATTTTGTGTGCATTTATAACTTTCTGTAGGATATCAGTGTACCTCAGTAACATAAGGTTACCACTTTATAAGATTGCCCTACTGTAGCTCTTCTGGAATGTTTAGCTACATTATACATAATATGTGCTTAGAATTGTTAAAACGTTTTAAAATGATAATTCAGATAATAATTTTGATAATAGATTACTAAGTCACAGGACATCCTTTAGAAGCTATAGCTTCAATTTATACGAAGAGTAAAATAGAAGTCAAGAGAAGTAATATAACAAAAAATACGTAAGTAATATTTTATTTCTACTGTCATAATTGAAACATTACTTCGATATTTTGAATAGAAATCTCAAGGTTGATTCAGTTATTAGGCTAGCTGAGTTAACCATATGCGTGGAATCTCGATCAATGTTTTTCAGTGCAGTATGCACACGGTACGAGACATGGAAAGCTCAGTGTGGCTAATAGAACCTAACATCTCATTATTTTCGCAAAGCTATCTGCGGACAGTCATCCTTAATTTTGAACTGTTAGACCAGGGAGAATATAATTAGTTAAATCACTCACTGCTAACTTCTGAGCTACTCTTATCTGACCGAATACTGGTAAGTAGCTGTCAGTGTTATAGTGCATGTCCCCCGTGGCTCAGCCGTAAGTCTATGTGTTTACAACATTAAAAATCAGGCTTCTATACCCTTAATGGACAGACTCAGATAGTCCATTGTACAGCTTCGCACTTAATAACAAACTACACCTATAATGCATCCACGGATCGAAATTGTGGAGTGCATATACCTATAATGCACTCACGGATCCAAATTATGGAGTGCATTTTTTATAAAATGGATACGAACTATGAACCCTAGTATTCAAAATCTGAAACGCTAATCACTATGCCACGCCCGGCCATTGACACGTTTTGTCAATACAAGTGATACTGTTGATTGAAACAGGCAGTAATATGTCAAGTTAATGAAAGAATAACAAGACTACAATTACATATTCTGAAAAGCATTTTAAATGCTAATAATCAATTAAAAGTACTTCTTACCGTAATGCTAGAAAAAAGGGTTGACTGCAGGATTCTGAAAGTGGTGGAGACGAAGAGGTGATAAACAGATTTATTTGGCAGCAAAGTATTTTTTTTTTTAAAGGATATGAGGAGAATCGTGTAAGACCAAGTAGGAAGCTCTAAAATAGAATTATTTTTGTTTCAAGATATTTTCTTGAATTTGTTATTTTTGTTTTAGTAAATTCAGAGTTACTAAGATGACTCACAGTGAGTAGCTTTTAAATGTTCTCTGTTTTTACTCTGATTGGCTAGAAAGGTAACAAAACTACCCAGAGGTTGGATGATGCTTCTTTGGGTGACGTTTTCTCGTCCACAGATGCCTATGATACTCGAAGACATAGTATTATGTGGGCTGTAGGTTTTAGTGGAAATTGTTGGAAAGGCGCCAGTGAAAAGCGTAAAACAATTACGAAAGTGTTTAGATTTGAATTGAATATGCCTGTCCTTTTGTTGTGCAACCAAAGAACGAGAATAGAGATGATCAGATATTTTCACCATTAAATGCTGCATTCAATTTATAATAATTCTCTTCTACACTCGTATTTACTACGTGCAGAATTATGACAGGTGTAACTTCCCAAAAGGTTAATTTGTATTTTATAAAACAGTTTATTTTATTACTATGCACATCAGTGTACATTATGCGAATATATATTCCAATAATAGATCTTCAAGCAACAAGGAAAACAAAACGTATAGGTATAAAAATAAAAGACACGGAAATTAAAAGAATGCCCATTTTTTTCTTTTAACTTATGGCTTCTCTGAATTTGTTAAACTAAAATATCAAAAATAAGTGTTCAAAGGATTAGAATTGTAACGGGATTAAAGATAAAGCATGAATAAGTTTGCGAATTTTAAGTTGCGACGTACTGATATATATAACTTCTAATGAAATTAAAAAATCAATACTTTTCATGTGCAGAAGCTCAACACCCTCGGTATGTGGATAAAAAGTCTCATTAATTCACTTATGTATGTACTGAACTGGATTGTGCAATGGCTAGTGCACGTCACTGTTTTGACACTTGACGTCAACGGTAGCCATATTGTTGGTCCCTAAACTGTCAAGTTTAACCGCGATGATGATGAGGACATCCAAGTGACAGTCGAATTTTGTGATCACTTCACTCTTTCAGTTCTTGTGATCCCAATCTTTACGGTACTTTTTATTATTTCGCTATGTACATTTACTTTATTTATATACTACCTTTCAGTTTTGTAGTAGCTATGAAAAAAAAATGGTTATATAAATTGCAAAATTTCAAAGTAATAACTAACAATGTCGTGTTGGTCTTATTGTGATTTTATTGTGGTCTGCTGTATTATTAATTAATAATAAAGTGACAAATTTCTGTAGCAGCTTATGCAAATCTGTGGTAAAGTAGAAAGTACAGTATAAATAGAATGCAAGTATTGATAACGAAATAGCACAAAACTATTAAATGCTGTATTTGATTGTTTACTAATACAACCTAACAGTATTATTTTGAATACCATATCTATTTACAGAAATAGGCTAATAAAGTATTACTGAATTAGGTTAAGTTACACTATTATATTTATAAGCTTACTTTATTTTGATGTCACAAATTATACCATTGGTAGACATTCAATTTATTTTTGATGCCACAAATTATACCATTGGTGGATATTCAATTTTCTTTTTTCAGAGACTATACAATCATCTGTAATGAAATAACAGTTTGTTTCAAACGCCTGTTCTTATGTCGTGAAAACTTTAATTATTTCCTAGCCATGTACAAATGATCAACTGTTTTGTCTATGTCTCCATCTATTCTTGCAGAGCTACCACTTAAATGAACTTTGGTATTTCTCTGTTGTACTTGCGGTAATCGGTATTTCTCTGTACAAATGTTGTACTTGCGGTAATCGGATCTGGAGCAACACTGCTAGTTTTAGTTGAAGTGTTCTTTTTTTGGCGAACTGCAAATAAATCACAATATATATATATATTTGAATCAACAATGTACTAAAGCCATTGGCGTGTTTTTCGATTTTTAATAAGTACATCATTACATGGACAACCTGCTTTATTGCTTTACTATTGTAATTATTAATATGTTTTTTATTATATATTAACTCCTGCAGAAATGGAATAGTGCCACTCAATAAGTAAGTATTTCAGCTAATTCATATTTGCAGTATTATTATGAACATTATACTGAATATCACGTATATATGTATTTGTGCTTATAAAATGAATGCAAGCGGATCTCACCATGTTTAAGGGATAAATTATTTTAGTTACTTCAAGATAAATGTACTTTATTAGAATTATTTAGTGTTTAATTTGTACGAAATTATAAAATAGCAACCTATTTAACGATTAATTGTTTGAAGTTATGCACAAAGCTCTGCCCACCACGGGTATCGAAACCCGACTTCTAGCGTTGTAAGTCCGCAGACATACCGCTGTCCCACTGGGGAGCTTAACGATTAAATTATCCACTCTAGGAATATAGGATCAGTGTATTTAAAAATTTTCCTCCCTCGCTGAATCACCAGTAAGTTTATGAACTTAAAACGCTAAAATCGGAGTAACTTTATGCCTAGAAACAAAAATATTTTAAAGAAACCTATAGCGATTTTTGTCGAAACGAAATTAATCAATAAGTGTACAAATAAAATAAAAATTCACTGTCTATTCATGTTATTTTGGAGAAAGAAAAGTATTAAATTAACTTAACGTGCTCCGGAAAGAACAAAACTTTCAAATTAGATGGCCGATGGTAGCTAAGTGGTAAGGTTGTTGGATTATCACGCTAAAAATCGGGATTTGATCTCTGGTGGGCACATAACCCATCGTGTAGCTGTGGACTTAGACAGAATATATTTAAAAACGTTACTTTATAAGTAGTAACCCTAGCCAACTATACACATCTACAAAATTGGCGCCTGCGGTGGGCGCAGCCATCTTGGTGGTGGTAGAGCAAAGTTGGAAAAGTGCGGGTGATATTCTTTGAGTCCAGGAGAATACGTGACCTCTGACACAATTCCAGAAAGATACGTGACCTGTGACACAATTCCAGGAGGATACATGACCTGTGATAAAATTCCAGGAGGATACATGACCTGTGATAAAATTCCAGGAAGATGCATGACCTGTGACACAATTACAGGAGGATACGTGACCTGTGACACAATTCCAGGAGGATACGTGACCTGTGACACAATTCCAGGAGGATACATGACCTGTGACAAAATTCTAGGAAGATACATGACCTGTGACACAATTACAGGAGGATACGTGACCTGTGACACAATTCCATAGTGTACAGCGAAAGGACAGACAGCTCTATAGAATGCAACTATGGGGATGAACCTTATATTATAGAACTTAAGACAGAGAGCTATATTTGAGAAATAATGTGAAAAAGCAGATTTTTCTGTGTCTAATATAAATCGAGTGATTTCGCTTGGATTGTATGAAATATGTGTCCAAATATTTATAATTTTGTGCCACCATCAAAGGGCTTATCCAAGATTGGCGCCATCTTGGCGGACATGATGGCACCATGTAGGCGGTTGTGAAATTCGCCTGTATCTGACCATTACTAGTTTTATACTTGGTTAGTACAACATTTGCCTAATATTCATCAATGTTAGTATATTAACTGTTAGTAGTAAGTAATTTTAAAGGAATAATCGAAAATTCGAAAATATAGGTAACTCGTGTTTAGACACAACTGAAAGTTCTTAACGTCTGTCTTCACTGATAATGTTATATTTTTATTTGCTGGTCATATCTTTATTTACGGAAAGAAACTATCGGGAATGTATCTTTGAGATGTATTTGTGCTTATTTAAGATAATATTCATAAAACAGACAAAAGCATGGTATAACTACATCTACTTATAACAGATGTTTCATTATAAGATGTAAATTTCAACGGAATATAAAGAACAACAAATAGCCACTCACACAAGTTCATTTATAATCCAAGTCGGACTTAGATTAGTGTAGGCTTGACTATGACTTGTTAGGCAATATTCTATGTAATTTTTCTAGTTACGTTTAAATCATTGTAATACCTCATGTAGCTTCCTGGTAATTCGACAAACTGAAATCATTCTTTATGTAGTTTGTTAATAACATTATAAACCAGTAAATACTTTATGTAGACCAGGGTAATAGTCTCACGATAACACTACAGATTGTAGGCTTGACTATAACTTGTTAGGCAATATGTTATGTAATTTTCTAGTTACGTTTAAATCATTTTAATACCTCATGTAGCTTCCTGGTAATTCGACAAACTGAAATCATTCTTTATGTAGTTTGTTAATAACATTATAAACCAGTAAATACTTTATGTAGACCAGGGTAATAGTCTCACGATAACACTACAGATTAAAGTAATACATGCTCTGTTTAAAACTTGGTTTTATTCAAATATGAAAATTTATTTTAATATTGCCATTTGATATGAAATAAAAAGAATGTTCTCAGAAACTTAGTCAAGTCTACAGCTTTTTCTATTTGAGTTTGTCTATTAAGAACAGAACCATTTATTCGATTCGCGGTCACATGACATGCCCTTCTCAAGTCATAGTTATGTCTAAAAGATATTTTTCCTCGTTGAGGTTTGTGGTTCAACCTCAACAGCACCTTGTGCGACATGTGGGCTGAAATACCTGGTTAGAGACCCCAAGAATTCTGTATTGTTATCCTATTTTAGAACTGCCGGAAAGTGTGAGGGCAACCACTCAGCAACTTCCTGGTGAAAAAAAAATAAACATTCTCAATAATGAGAGCCTGGTGTGGCCTAGTGTTTAGTGTGTCGAACTGTAACTCGGAGGTTCTAGGTTCGAAGCATGATTTTATTTTCAGCTGTGTGACCACTATTACTAAGAACATTTTTGTTTCTCGCACTATTCAATATGTGAATCTTATCCGTGACTTATTTTTTTTTTTACTTTTTAAAGCTCAAATTAACCATAGTTAAATTTAATTCAATACTGAATAACTGCCAAATTTCGAGCTCAAAACTCCAAAGCCAACATTACCTTTATCATGATAATCTAAGAAATAAAATATAAATCAAGTTCGAAGAGATGCAATGCTGTCACAACTTTTTTTTTTAAATCGCAAAATATACTAAACAAACTGAATAAGAAGAGATCTCATTTCAAGGATAATTTGTTACTTATTTTTTCATGAATAACACTGTGTTCATTTTATTTGGGTTTAACCCTCCAGGCATTCTTATTGACAATTCTACACAGAAACTGTGAAAAATGTTTCTCATAATAAATACACACCAATATCTGGTTATGGTGTAAGAAGCCTGGTTGTAGACCGTATGGCTGGTGAGTTACAAAAGATCTCTTTGTGACACAACATCCACTACTGTAGCAGCAAGAATTCACTGAGTTAATCATTATAAAAGCTACCAACATTAGAGGCAAAGATAAATGTATATAGCATAGGAGTTAGGCTTAGGAAAATCCTAGAATGTTATTAGTTTGCTGTAAACATCCTGTGATGCTTCAGGCTATGGCAAATCTTTTTCTTGTGCTACCTCATTTTATAACAGTTAACAACAGAAGCTAAAAACAAAACTCTTCCAAATATTTTACATCAAACATTTTACATGGATCATAGTTTAATGTATTTTAACCACTACTTGAATGACAATGGGTTATCCATGTTAGATGGGAAATTAGCAAACAATCAAATAAAAAAATATCATTGCTTCTATGAAACTATTATTCGTTTGTTGTTCTTTTTTTCTGGTTTTCTAAACAACAGATATCATTTAGAGAGCTGATAAAGAGGGAAGGTTTCGGGATAAATATCTGAAAATATTCGGATAACTATCTTAAGACCGAGACAAATGTAATTTGAGAAGGTAAAGTACACATGATAATTAGTATTGTGTATAATGGGGTGTGTACACATGAACAGTGACACAAACTGTAAAGTATAAAAAATAAGTTAAATATTGAAGAGACATTAATGATGTCTAAATATGGTACTAATGTGAAATCAACAGTTTTACTAATGGACGTTAGATTTATCATCATGTACAAATAGAGAATTCAATATAATGGGTATATATTAGGTTTATATAATTTTATATTTGATAGGGGTAGTAATCCAAAACATAACAGCTTGTAAGAAAATTTCGCAAACTTTCTAAAAATTAAACTCAAATAAATTTGTAATAATTTCTAAGAAATGTGCCTTTATTATAGGGATATTTAAATAGGGTGTTATTTCGATAACACCTTGGTCCTCTGTACAGGCGTCCCCAATGAGACAACGGTAAGTCTTCAACGCTGAAATCAGGGATTCGATTCTCCTCGGTGGACGCAGCCGATAACCCGATATGGCTTTGCTATAAAACACACACCCTCTGTACAGGCAGTGTTCGTCTCTATGATGCTCACTTCTCGCACAGTTTCCACACAGTTAGAGAAAAGCACATTCCAGTCCCACTCTTTTGACTCTAAAATAAACCTGCAGTTTGCTGGTTGGATCTGCATTTGTCTCAAGTTTAATTGTATGCTTGTAAGTGTACGTAGGCTCTTTGACTTGCTGCCAACCAATTAGTTGTTTTGAGTGTGTTTTTACTTCGTTTTTCTTAATCACTTCAGTCAGCCAGTGTAATAAAGTTGTTTAATTTCTTCGATTTGTCACATAGTATTATCAACATTTTCTGTTTTACCTTGTTCCACTTATTTGTGAGCAATAAATATTTGTGTGATTTATTATATACCTTGTACTCTATACATTTCATTTCGCCAAGTTCATTCGCACCTTGACGGTTTCAATAGGTCTTTTGTTCCTCCAGATGTTCAAGATTCTATCTGCCTTTAGGTTACAAATCTTATCCAAGATTGTGGTGGCTCCGTTAACTATTATCAGTGGAGCAAGTCCAAATAAGGCCCTTATTACTCACTACGTATTTGAGTTTTAATAAGTGAGTTTACTTTTTCGTTGGGAATCATGCCATTAAAAAGTAATTTATCTTTAAGGTTCCTTTAAGATTCTTTCCATGTGACATCTTGACTAAGACATGGCTTTGACAGCTATTGAACTTCAGGTGGTAGTGCACCATGGGATTCACTTGTAACTTCAATGGTAATGGGACATATACTAGATTGGTATGACCTGTCCCAATACTTTTAACAAAATAGTGTATAGAAATTGAACTATTGCTAATCAAAAAGAATTGAAAATAACGATTGGTATAAAAACTTATTTAGAATAATAGATTCTGAAATATCCGAATTCCAACGATCCTTATAATGTCGTAAAAAAAAATGGGTGAGTGGTGGATATTATATTTCTTTAGTTTATTTCAGTTTTGGCACTACATTTACCATCAGAAAGTCTTTATATAGCAGTGACTATACAAAAAACAGAGAGACATCAATTGAGGAATTCGTGTAATTTCGGAAAAACACTACAGCTTGCAACAATGTTAATATAATTATTTAGCCTTTGACCTTTAATATTGACCTCTGCCTACTACTAGTGCTTTTTTTCCATCAAAAGGACTGCTCGATTTCAAGTATTGTCCAACTGTCCTTTAACTTTTATTTATAAAACAGATTTCGTGAAGCTAAACAGCAACAGATTCCTAAGGTTTTGTCCACATTACACTAAAATTACGATAATTTCTACTTAAAATGTCGTGTTTTGTTGTTCATTGCAAGCACAAATCATATTGAATAACTTATTCTCTTTCTAAATAATCTCAAGATAAGAATGCTATGGTAGAACCTGTTTACTGTACTATGACCTCACTTTCTTCTTTAAATTTGTAGCACATACTCTATGGTTCATTGGAACAAAATTATAAGCCAAACTTTGCAACTTCTGAAGATTTGGTTTATTTGGAGTGAAGTAGTGAATGCAGTACCTTCTTGTAGTTTGACTTCATGATTTATAAAAATATCCATTTGTACATTTTACAGTTTTGTCTGTTCATGGCAAAGACATAAAAGTGTCCAATGTGTATCAATCACCATATGAAGGTAAAACAGATATACTTAAATATATTAAACTTTTAAGTCTGATCTTTACAAACAATATTCGAAATAACTGTGAAACAGTGACTAACAGAGGTATAAAATGCAAATATTATGGCCTTACTCACCCTCAGTTGTATGAAAATGACCTGCATCAGAGTAATAAAGTCACGTATTGATATTGGAAGTCATCCAACCAATCAGACAATTTCACACCAGCATGATGACTATATTAATACGTGCAGTCATATTATTCGCAGAAATAGTGTGGAGAATGCATTGATGCCTACCAAGACAAAAATACCACATGACAAAAACGTGTAGGAATTCAAGTATTGGCTGGTAAAAGTTATACTCTATTCATATGATACAGTGCAATGCATTTTAAATCTTACCAATGACATAGCTGCAAGTACAGGTGTGAACAGTAAGATACATAAAATGGACGCAATTGGTGTATAGTTACTCAAAAACCACTGCTACGCAGAGACAACCAAACCAAAATGCTGAAATATGCACCAGATCTCAAGCAATGGGATAAGCTAAACTCGAAAAGGGTGTTATTTACACTTGAATACTGATTCGACTTGTTTGGCAACAATCAACGATAATGTGTTCGATGGCAGAGGTGAGAAAGAAATTACGGTCAACGTACATCTACAGTAAAACATATTGGGGGATTAATATAAGTTTGAGCTGTATTTCAACCAAAATGGTTTTGGAGATCTGTTTGATTGTTTGTTTGTTATAAAGGGTTGTTAAGTTTAAAATGACTGTGGAAATTCTTTGTGTTACTAAAATTTGTATCGAGAAAGAATAAACTAGTTTTAATCCAGAAAGGACTTGTATCGCTGATGTTTCTCGGAAAGAATTTCTACCGGAAATTACCAAACAAGCAAATACATAACAAATTGGTGTTAAAGAGTGGGACGGAAAAAAAGAAAGATGGAAACAAGAAGTGGCAAATCAAACGACGACTTAGCAGATTTGATGGCAGCAATACAAGAACAGCAAAAGAAACATGAAGAACGAGAAAAGAAATAAGAAGAGAGATTACAGCAGTTGTTGGAGTAAAAGGAAAAGAAACAAGAAGAGAGACAACAGCAGTGGCAAGAAAACCTGCTACAGTGGCAGCTCGAACAGCAAAATAAACAAGAAGAGAGATTACAGCAGTTGTTGGAGGAAAAAGAAAAGAAACAAGAAGAGAGACAACAGCGGTGGCAGGAAAACCTGCTACAGTGGCAGCTCGAACAGCAAAAT
>NW_013666867.1:99194-100529 GCF_000517525.1 Limulus polyphemus | reverse complement strand
ATTGAGCTTATGGGCATGAAGGACAAACACAAAGTATACTTGGCTGAAATTGAAGACTAATGCATACTAGGGTTGGACAACTTACTGCCGAGGAAGTGTGTAGTTAATTTTGATAAAATGACGTTTGGGAACAACAAAGGCCCAATTCCAGTAAGTGTTGGAGCTTCTGTTGATTTGCATGTCACAGCACTTAAGTAAACTACAATACCGCCTATGTCAGAGAAGATAATTTGGGGTAGAATAAAAGAACATCTCCAAGGAAGCCCAATGCTTGTGAAAGCAGTGGAAGTCCCATCTAGGCCAGCTAATGTGAAGATTGAAAGGTCACTTGTGGCAGGTCATCAAATAGTACCCATAACAGTGGCTAATTTCTCTAAATATGAGCAGACACTTAAAGAAAGGGCATTGTTAGGTGTGTGCCAGGAGGTAGAGCCAGTCAATGTTAAAGCAAGAAATACAACTATAAAGAAAGGACATCCTCTCCCAGAACATTTAACAGACCTCTATAAGAAGAGCATAATCCATTTGTCATCATCACATTAACTTTTGGCGAACTATGCAAACGTCTTTTCAAAAGAAGATCATGACCTCGGCTGCACAGACCTTGTGGAGCACAGAATAGACACAGCCAATCACCGTCCAATAAAGATCCCTCCGAGGAGAATAGCTCTGGCAAACCGACAATAGACGGAGAAGGTCATGGATGGCCTAATTAAAGGAGGTATAGTCGAGAAATCAGATAGTCCTTGGTCAGCTCCCATCGTGTTAGTCTAGAAGAAGGATGGGACCCAACGTTGCTGTGTGGACTTCAGAGCTCTTAACAATATAACCGAAAAGGACTCATACCCACTGCCAAGAATTGATGATACTATCGATGTCCTCAGTAGAGACAGGTAGGTGGTTTTCAACTTTGGACTTAAAGTCGCGTTTCCATGAAGTGAAAATGGCTGAAGCAGATAAACCTAAGACTGCATTTAGTTATGGCCAAGGTCTCTGACAATACTGTGTGATGCCTTTCGGGCTTAGCAATGATCCAGCAACATTTGAGAGGCTGCTGGAAAGAGTACTGGAAGGCCTACAATGGAGGATAGCTCTAGTGTACCTGGATGATGTCATAGTGTTTGCATCAATATTTAATGAAGAAATGTCCCGGCTAGAGGAAGTATTCAAGCATTTGAAAGCAGCAAACCTCACACTCCATTCCAAGAAATGCCACTTGATCCAGAAAGAGGTGCTTTACTTGGGTCACATTGTAAGTGAGAATAGTGTGCAAACTGATCCTGACAAAGTGAAAGCTGTGCATGATTGGCCAACACCAGACAATGTGAGAGAGTT
>NW_013666867.1:94396-98261 GCF_000517525.1 Limulus polyphemus | reverse complement strand
CAGGACGCTCACCTTACGAAGAGTTGCCTGAAAACGTGTCAGAGTTAGTGAAAATGTTATCTGAAAGGATGGATGATATTCATCATCAAGTGCGTTCGAACTTAAAAACGCCTGCTGATTCCATGATGCTATGTTATGATAATAAATCTACTGAAGTCAGCTTCGTACCATGAGACAAGGTGTGGTTGTATAATTCCAGGAAGACCAAAGGGAAGTCTCCTAAGTTGTATTTTCCATGGGAAGGCACATATGGCACAGTGGATCGTCTCTCAGACGTGACTTTCCAAATAAAATGTGGTCTGCGAGGTAAGCCAAAGGTGGTGCATGCCAACAGGCTTTGGCGTTATCATGGTCCAGGACATTTCAGTTGAAACGAAGTGAACAATGGAACAAATGAAGTTGCTGAAAAAGCCACTGTCGAAGAAGAAACTATACCATTTTGAGGAGGTAAACAGTTACCGATAGTGGGACATTTCCTGATGGAGCTGATGAACCCCACGTAAAGCGGAAGCCAATGAGACATAGACTAGTACGGAAGAAGATACGTCCTGTAAAATTAAGATACTTTGTTGTATTTTAATTTTGTGTTTGTAAAATTCTGTACATTTAATTAAGTTATTGTTAATTATCTATTGGTTTAATGTAAGTGGCTGTTGTTCGGGACGAACAATACTAAGGAAGGGGCAGTGTTACGACAGCGGAAGTCATGCGACGCTGGAAGCATGCGCGCTGGAGTTTCTCGAAGGATCATGAATTATCGAGGAACCCCGCGAATGTCCGAGTGTTTGCTGGACGCTTTCTTTTTTAGTATATAAGCCTGGCGAAAAAAACCAGCGGGATTGAAGAGATAGATAATTGAGTCAAGCGAACAGTAGGCACCGTAAGTAAAATGTGTGAATCACTGTGATTTATAGCGTGTATTATGAAGGGTTGTTAAGTTTAAAGTGACTGTGGAAATTCTGTGTATTACTAAAATTTGTATCGAGAAAGAATAAACTACTTTTAATCAAGAAAGGACTTGCATCGTTGAAGTTTCTCGGAAAGGATTTCTACCGGAAGTTATCAAACAAGCAGATACGTAACAATATGCTTCTGTCATGTCCTACACTGTCATGAAACAGTGTACGTATTGAACGTTTGATGTGACTTTCATTGATACCATTGTATTCTTAAAATAAATTAAAATGTAGTACGTTTCAAGGCCATTTTGCAGTGCCACTTATTTGTTCCACACATGGTTTATACATCTACCAAATTACAGAGTTATAGGAGTGTAGGTTTTATGACTTTCCCACCACCACATCTATGTTTATATTCAAACTTATTTATTTTCGATCTTTCATGCCTTTAACAGATATATCCAGAACACAGTTTGGATATAAAATTTTCATCTTCGATATTAATATATATTTTTGCATCTCTATTTATAGTCTATTTTAACTTACACAAAGATATGCCTTCATAAAATGTAAATGCTTGGTGCTTTCGAGTCACCAATCTCAGTGCAGAGTTATAAACATCTTGAGTTTTTAGTTTTCTGTAAACATCATATCTGCTTCAAGTAATCTTATGATTTATAGAGCACTGGAAAATTACCCTTTTTTCTGTAATATAACTGGTAGTGAAAATATGTGGTTTCTAAGGTAAGTATTTATAAATTGCATAGTTACGTATGTAAAAACGATCATATACCATTGTGATTTTTTCAAAATTAGGAACGTCTAGAGCAGATAGCCCTAGGGTAGCTTTGTAGGAAATTCAACAAACTAACAAACAAAAGATCTGCTACCAAAACTGACATTGTATAAACAGGCTGAATACTGTATATGTTATTAATAATTCTACAGCTTTCGTTTATACAGGATTTAAAAATGGCCCACAGAAAAAGCCGCAAAAAACATGGTCAATAACAAACAAAAAATAATCTTTAAGCTTCCTTTTATTAAAACTTGAAGTGTCAGAAGTAATTATTAAGTACCTTATAATATAAATAAAACTCTCGATGTTTTCACCTTTTATCTCCCTGAAAACATGTAGTTGATCGACTCTTACTTTTGTGCTGAACGTTACATCGTTCGTGTAATGAATGCATTCAGTCTAAGTCAACAAAACAATGCAGTAACGCTTTATCACTGACTAGAGTTGACTAATATTACATTATTGTGCTCCCTTTAATCCAGAAATAAGTCATTTTTACTGTTTTCTCAACACGTTAATTGTCCATAAAACACTGAGATGACGGGATCTTCGGCGCTACTTTGTGTTGAGGATCATATTTAGATCAAGGTATGATGGTAGTCTCAACGTCAATACTTTATGTCAGTAAAATCTTGGACTCCATTGCCTGCTTATTCAAAATACCAAGACTCATTCTTCTACATGCAATGCTCATTGGTCTTAATTACTTTCTCTTTCTCTCACATTACCTCAAACTACTTTGTAGCTATTGAGTAACTGTTCATTTAACGTAATTTCAGTTATCAATTACGGTTTTCTGCCAGTTTCTAACGAACATGTGCATCTGATCAGTAAAATGGAGATTTATAAGTTTATATGTCACCAGGGCTAAAACTTTGGAAATTTAAAATTTAACTCGCAGTAAACCAAGCTGGTTCAAATGAGTCATTTTTAAAGGCATAATATTTTTTAAATATGATGAAAAAATAAAACTTAAGAGTGAGAAACTCGTTACTAGAAGTTTGTGGTATCCTTGCAAACACTGTTTAAATAATAATATAAAGCCGGTCCTACATACAGCGATTTTGTGTAATATACAATATCATGCTTCTGTTTAGCTAGACGTGTCAGTTATTGATTATCTTTATCAATATTCTAGAGAAAGACTCTATCGCAAACTGCTTAATAAATTTTGGATGTTTCTGTATTATATATACACACACACACACACATATATATATATGAAACTCGATTTTCTGTTTGATTATATTTTGCATAACAACTGAAAGTCCACATTGTCACTAAGGGGTTTTTCTCCGTTGCAGTTTGGGTGTTAAGCACCACGAAACTTTACCACAAAAATACAATTAACACATATGTGATTTGCAAAAAATAATAATAGTAATATATAAAGATAATACGTGTGATAAATCGTAAGAGATCAGATTTCTAGCTCGTGACGTAACAGATAGTAAGGCTTTACTTGAAACATATGTTAAATAAAATTGTATTTAACTTTTATATTATAGAATGCTATCTTCATGTTTGTTTGTTTGTAGTTAAGCACAAAGTTACACAAGGAGCTATCAGTGCTATGCCCACCACGAGTATCGAAACCCAATTTTTAACGTTATAAGCCAACAAGTTTGAGCCAGTGGATAGGGGTCGCTATCTTCATCAAAAACCTTGCGAGGTGAACATAACTTGATATTTTGGGTTCATAAACATAATGAATTTTTATACTGCTCAACAAGAGTATTTAAAAATTAAAATATTTCACTGTTTTTTCATTATAATATTAGTTTGAGGTTCCAGCCCGTAATACGCTGCTGAATATTCTCTATGCTTTCAGCTGTCAACCCCGCTATTCGGTTAAGAGAAGCCGTGAAGGCGGCGGGTTTTGCTGACTGGTTGCGCTCATTTTTGTCAAAAGTTCGAAATTAATTTCAATGTTTTTTCATTATAATATTAGTTTGAGGTTCCAGCCCGTAATACGCTGCTGAATATTCTCTATGCTTTCAGCTGTCAACCCCGCTATTCGGTTAAGAGAAGCCGTGAAGGCGGAGGGTTATGCTGACAGATTGCGCTCATTTTTGTCAAATATTCGAAATTAATTTCAATGTTTTTTCATTATAATATTCGTTTGAGGTTCCAGCCCGTAATACGCAGCTGAATATTCTCTATGCTT
>NW_013666867.1:88247-93426 GCF_000517525.1 Limulus polyphemus | reverse complement strand
AAAGTTATCTATGCTGTCAGCTGTCAACCACGCTATTCGGTTAAGAGAAGCCGTGAAGGCGGCGGGTTTTGCTGACTGGTTGCGCTCATTTTTGTCAAAAGTTCGAAATTAAGGATGGTTATGCTTGAACCTTTAGATCTGTAACCTAGCTGTTTGATCCATGTGTCACAAAAGCTCCACTTTTGGAATTGTAACCTGGCTGTTTGGTCCATGTGTCACAAAAGCTCCATTCTGATGTTATATTCATTATGTATGGTTCTGCATAACGTCTCAGCCTGCTTGACTATGATAATGTTGACCTTATCTTTAATATTACTTAGAAATAATAAACATGCATCAACTGTTGCATCTTGGTCAATAATGCTAATAATAATAACGTTATAGTGATATTGGGCTCATCTATAGGTGTAATCAGTACTTGATGTGTGGAAGAATTGAATCGTTCTCATTCATTTTAAATGGTGACCTGTGTAGTCACAGAAACGTGGGTAAAATAATAGTAAAAAACAATTACCCAAGCGGTTAGTCTCAAATTTAAATAATTCCCGAAAAACAAAAATTAAAGTAACCAACCGATAAACCTTCTCAAATACATTGAAGCAAAAACGGAAATATATTCACGATGTTTAGTTAATTAATGTGTTAAAGATGAAGTTAAAATGGTATAAGCATTGATACTGTTCATCTGATGTAGTGATTTCCTGTATTTAACATTATCAAAACAAAAAAAAATGTGGCACGAAAATGAAGCAGGATGTAGAAGACAAAAGTCATTAGAAGCTAATGGTCCATTTCATGTGGGCGGCCTATCCTCTAAACTGTGAGCGCCATATTAAATTTCTTAGGAAAACATACTTTCCACTGCTAGTCTTCTACAGCTTGCTTCGTGTTACGCTCGCAGATGTTATATCCTCCTCCTTCTCTATTATTCTCTTCTCTTCTCACACCCTACACCCCCTGAATCTCTAAAATATTTTAAATCAGCACTTCGAACAAGGAAGAGAGATTTTTAGGGAGAATAGACAACCCAATTATGCTATTCATAGACATATACCTTATTTACTGTAGCTTGATTACATGTGTTGGACCATATATGGACTCCTGTGCTTTATGGTAGTTAGAAGTGGTGTGTGTATAAAAGGAAGAATAGTTTGGAAATACGTGAATAACGAAACAACTCGGTACCCCGCTAGGTATTCCTCTTCCTCCTGGGGAGAAGTAAACACACGAGGTGAAAATCTAGCTCAAGATTATCCTGAAAGCAAGGCATTCGACATGGTTCTAGACTTAGAAAAACAACCAGGCTTACCAAATCAGCATGAACATGGCTTATAATTTCCTGTATTTACGACGATGTCTTTGGCCATATTTCAAAGGCTTAATTTACACCCTTCTTCCACACATCTGTATACATATGCATGTATATATACATATATATATATATACATACAAGACTTCTTTGTGGGAATACGAAGTTTCTGTTCCTAGAATGTCTTTCAACGTTTGTTTATTACAACTTTTTTTCCCTACCTAAAGCTGTTCACAAAGATGCACAGTGTGTGTGTGTACTTTCTTTGCGAACACTTATAGGTAAAACATAGTACATCCATTATACTTTTCAATTTAAATTTGTCTAAAAAGTGACACGTTATAATATATTTTCAAACACGCATGAGAAACAGCTTCATGTAAATATCACCGGAAAAAATTTGACATTTTAAACATGTGTTTTTTGTGCTTTGTTTGCGTGCAACAGAATAAAAACTGTGTTCAAAAGTTGAATATAATGACAGAATTTTGAAATACACTTTGATGACTTAACTTGTTTTCTATGTAAAATACATAGTGGACCCATCCAGTAACCAATGGGATTAATTGCAATATTAATGGTATTTTGTAACCAACAAAGTCAAGGACACATAAGAAATTCGGTGCATAAATAGCTTAGAAAGAAAATGTATTTAAAAACCCGATGGTTTCGTATGAATTCCATTGATAATTCTAGAGTTAAATAATCAATTGTTAGGGAAAAAAATCTTGAAGCCTTGGAATAATTCTAAAAGACAAAATTAGCGTGCCAAGCCACTTCGTTTTAAGCACCTGCCTTCGTAAATGAAGTGTCAGTACTTACGCATTTACTTCAAGCATAAAATGATTGATAGTAGCCCAAAATACGAAGGAGCAATTCATTTATACCTAAATGAACCCATAAATGTTACCCTTGAGATCATCCTCTGGTAGGACAGCGGTAATTTTTGCATTTTTAACGCTAAAATCCGGGATTTGATTCCACGCGGTGAGGGAGATAGTCTAATGTGGCTGGGCTCTAAAAAAAACAATCCAACCCTAGATATTCTACACCGATAATTTTCAACATTCATAAAAACAAGGAAGACAAAAGTTAAAATTACCTTTATTACGTAATCTGTTGTAAAAAAACATAATGACATATATACTTTCATCAATCACGTTCTTTGAACAGAGTTGTTATAGGCTACATACAGTAGTGCCACCCTCGTATTATGTGTCACTGTTGTATCTTTTAAACAAGGGCGCAGGTTGGCCCTATGGTAGAGCTCTGGATTTCAGTGCTGGGTTCAACATCGTAGGATATCACAAGTTAACCCCCCACCACTCAGACTTTAAGCTGTAGGTCAGTTATAAGAGTAACAATCAATTCTTTAGCGTCCATGGTGAAGTCCTGCTGTCTTCCATATCTCTATCGCTCTGGTCAGTAGTTCAAAATTAGGGAGGGCGGCTTTAATATCTTTGCCATAAATAGATATTTTCTTAAACTAAATAATATTGCTGCTAGATATCGATATATGTTTTGAACTAAAATTTTATTATGAGAAAAGTTCTTCAGTGATTTTTCTTAACAGAACTCCCTTTTAACATATATTACCGAAATTCTACAAATAAAAAACTATGTATATTTATATTTCTTATTTTTGGTCATTTTACAATACCGTCACACAGCGGTTATTGGAAAAAATGTTTACCCTGAAGTCCGAAGAAGACGTAAGCCGAAATATTGACTAATATTTTTTTTAGCTTAAGTCGTTTTTACTTAAGAATGTGTCCTTTAGACTAATATTCGCTATCTCACATAAAAAGTAATGCTATATCACCGTCATTTCCAATTTTAAGGTTGATGTGGACTTAGATTTTCATACCCTTAAAATAAGTACATATTTTAATTAAATATATTTAATGTTTTTTTTTAACTTAGAGGTGTGTGTAGTTTGTTTTTTCATATATGCAATGTAAAACATTAAAGTTTTTAGTTTTATTACTGTAACAATTACGCGTACTTCGTAGCAATTACAAACAACTGACTCGTTTTTTGCTTCAACAAGAGAAGAAAGTTGAAAATATGACAATGATAGAACACATGCGCACAGATAGGGATGATAGTTGAAAAACGACAAACTGTCATGCCACCTATGACATTAATCTTTTCAATTCTAGCTGAAGTTATATAAATATTGCTCATGTGGGGACTTGTCATTCCGCCTTTCCTCGACCAAAATACTGTCTCGCATTAACCTTTAGGGCTAAAGTTGAATACATCATGAGAGGGCTGGGGATGTCGAATAACGTAATAGAATGTAGGAAGAACTTGAGTGGCTCTTCTACAGTAGGTTTTCTTTACTGATGCATTTTAGGGTTAGTTTTTGGTCTCAGAGGAATGTGAAATTAAGAAAACTGTTATTTTTAAAGTTCATCGACTCTGTCACTATTTTATGTCCTTAAAGTTTGCTGGAAAGGTCAATCGACAACATTTTTGAAGAAAACATAAAACATTAATCAATTATTTTTGTATTTCCTCCTTTAGTACGATGAAGGAAGCCAAAAAGAACAACTTTTAAAATGCTGTTTGTTTGTTTTTTTCATACACAATTTTTAAATTTTTATAGCCATGTATCTTCCCAGTTTTGATTTTACTTGTGATTATACTTGATAATTATTTAATTAGGTGTTTATAAGGATATATTCCTCGTAGAACCAATCCTTAATAAATAGCGTGAATCAAACTCCACTTCTAGGTGCAATCTTTTTTCTTAGCCAAGAAGAACGTGCTTTTTTTGTTTTCTTTATAAACTTTGGAAATTTGATAAATAACTTGTTAGTTTATGAGCATGTGTACTGGAAATAGTTGATTTATAAAGTTTCATTTTATAACCTTTTTGGTAATGAATAAAAATGTGAAATACGAAGTTTAATCATCAAAATGGATTTCAAAATTGGCATCATATTAAATAGTCTAGCTATTACCGTACAATAGTCCAACTCAGCCATTAGTAGTAATGTCTCTCTCTCTCTCTCTATATATATATATATATTTCAAATGCTGCTCTATGTGTAAACAGAATCAACTGCTACAAGATTTTTGAAACAGTAATTTCTGGGGTAACAGATGTATTTGAACACGACGTTTCGCCTTTAACAGTGAGACATGATGAGGTACAATATTTGTACTTTAAATGTTGTACATGATCGTGTCTCACTTTTAAAGACAAAACGTGGCACACAAGTAAATCTATTATATCAAAATTAGGTTTTTCTCAAACTTTGAAATGTTTGACAATTAAGTGGATATCTCTTAATAAGAGTCAACTAATGTTCAATTAAAATTCGATAGAAAAACTGAGCGCAAAAAATGTCTTGCTTCTCTAAACTATATAAATATTTTTTATAAATATTGTTTCAATAAACTTCATGAACAATAAAATAGTATTGAAGTAAACCATCTTTTTAGAGAAATATACATTATTTATGAATTCAAGATGTCTAACGACGACATATAGATGACCTTCCATCCTCCTTAAAAGGGATCTCGAGTTTGCAGCCTAAATATACTCGTAAATATAAACTCGTGTATAAACTATAGCTATTTACAACCGTCAAGCGAAATAAAATATTTGAACAAAATTTGCTCATAACAATCTCTGTCATCAAACTTTAGTTGCATCAAAAATCTAGGATTTTTTACGTATATAAGATTAATCATATACAATCTGAGTTTGTGTTTATTAATCATATACAATCTGAGTTTGTATTTATTAATCATATACAATCTGAGTTTGTGTTTATTAATCATATACAATCTGAGTTTGTGTTTATTAATCATATACAATCTGGGTTTGTGTTTACTAATCATATACAATCTGAGTTC
>NW_013666867.1:82250-87247 GCF_000517525.1 Limulus polyphemus | reverse complement strand
ATACTTTGCTGGCTGCAGACGGTGTATGATATAATAAGTGTCCCTAGTATCTTTATTATCAGAAAAGTTTGTAACCAATCAACAATTAGCTGATATTTTAATATCTTTGTTATCAGAAAAGTTTGTAACCAATCAACAATTAACTGACATTTTAGTATCTTTGTTATCAGAAAAGTTTTTAACCAATCAACAATCAGCTGAAATTTTAGTATCTTTATTATCAGAAAAGTTTGTAACCAATCAACAATTAGATGAAATTTTAATATCTTTGTTATCAGAAACGTTTGTAACCAATCAACAATTAACTGACATTTTAGTATCTTTGTTATCAGAAAAGTTTGCAACCAATCAACAACTAACTGACATTTTAGTATCTTTGTTTTCAGATGTTCAGCTTTTCTTCTTTGCGACTTAAGTGTATTTAACTGTGCGTGAAAAACGTCATCGTTATCAAGAGTAGAAATTAAAACTCGGTCAGTTTTCTGAATATTAAAATACAGTGAATTTAATATTGCCTTTGTTTAGATTCTCCAAAGAGAAATGTTTCTAGTGCCTGAATATATATTATTATATACAAATGCAAAGAAAAAGTAAAACAAAAATGACTGACTATTATCTTACTGAAATTTAACGAAGTTACACGTTCGTTATCCATTAATACAAATGGTTCAAACTGTCTTCTTACATGAATAATTTTATATATAAGTGTTATGACTATTGAAAGCAAATTTAATAACTTGAAAACTTCTGAAAGAAGCACAGGTATAAACAGCGTAGAACTTTCAAAATTTAATTGAGCAATACCCCGTGGATACACAGAATGTTGGTTTACTTATTGGTTATCCTTACTAAGGGTATAAGAGTAAAAAGAGACTCTAAAGTGTGATATTAGTTTACTTTATCAATAGTTACTGTTGTTTATTTTTCTCCGAACTCTTGTGCTCAGAAGATAATTTCGGATAGCTCCAGATTTACTTCATACTGATTTATAATGTTAAATAGAGTACTATAGCCGCGAAACGTTTTAAGATGAATTATCTGACGGGAGAACTTTTCTCTAACTGGTTTGTGAAGCCGTTGGTTGAGTCGTTATTACCAGCTTCATAATGCAAAATTTCTTCTGAAAAACGTTTTTGAAAATTGTCAAAGTATCAATTATAAGAAACCTAGAGAGAAAATTTATATGGCAAAGATCGGAACCGAACGTTTGTTTTTCCTCCACATGAACTTCAACGCTAAGATCTGGGGTTCGATTCCCCGTTGTAGACAAATCGCATGTAGCCCGTTATATAGCTTTCTGCTAAAAAACTAACGAAAATGAAATAAAACTATACAAAATAATATAAATTTTCACTAACAATGATGATGCAATGTGACATAGCCTCCGGATAAGTTAAGTCTGATAATAATAATATCTTGAAAAAATAAAAAGATATATGGACTTTGGTTCTCTTCTTGATATTCTAACATTAATAAAGGTAACTGACAGGAAATTCATCAGCTTCAATAATATATGTAGATACAGATGATCTTGTTTATAAGAAACATCCCCCACTTCACCGTAGCTTGAATGTTTGTTTTTTTTTGTTAAACGCAAAGTTACAAAATGGTATATTTGTGCTTTATAAGCCGCTAAGACACTAGGGGGCGAGCCTGAATGAAACAAAACAATGAAAAAATGTGCGCATAAAGTTTGTTTGGAATTAAGCACAACACTACACAATGGGTTATCTGTGCTCTGCTCACCACGGGTATCGAAACCCGGTTTCTAGCGGTGTGAGTCCGTAGACATACCGCTGTGCCACTGGGGGGGGGGGCGCATAAAGTAAAGTTATTTATCTTTAGAATGTATTGACGTGCACAAAAATTAATCATATAAAGAACAACGAAACAGTAGTAATAATAATTATAGACGATTTCATCATCATGTTGCTGAACTTATTTCAAGATTTACAGTTCGGTGGTTTTAGCAACAAGCCCTAGAGCTTACCTCTGGCTGGCATAAAGCCAGTGCAGTTGTATTCTCAAAAGTCGCCGTTGATACACACACAGTAAGGTTAACTGGTTGTGAACCGAAAGCTCCAGGGTTCGAGCCGTGATGTCGCTGAACACGTTGAGCATTTTCAGGAGTGAATTTGTTATAAAAGTGGCAATAAATCCAGTTACTCAATTCAAAGAGCCGGACAAAGCCCTGGTAAGGAAGGGGATTGCCGGCTAACTGAACTTCCCTCCCGCCAGTAATTCAAAACCTTAGGCGGTTATACCGGACTTAATCTTATATCTAACGTGTGTAAGATATAGGTGTCGTTGACGTTAAAAATTCAAAGTCCAGTTCTTGATAACTTTGATTTAATTCAACCATTCTGCACATTTGCATCCGCTTCTGAAGATAAGTTTGATAAAACGCTAGCAAGTACAAATTTATAAATGGTAAAAACAAAAACAAAAAAACACGTACTCTGACAATTCAGTTGAAGAATACAATTTTTGGTTAAGTAAGTTTTCAGAATGCTCTACATTATAGGTTATGTTCCTAATCGTATTCCACCCGGCCTGGTAGTTGATGAATGGCCTCGTCAACACTGGATGTAGCAGACAGTACGGTTGACATATTCTCGATTGCTTTGACTCATAAGTTATTATAATATTGTTTAAAGACCTTTATATACACAATTAAATACTAAAATATTAACAATTGATTGCAACTATATTACTGATAAGGTTTTATTTCGACGATAAGATTTAAAACCGAAATAAGCTATTTTCGTATTCGTATCGTTAAAGAGTTTGTGGTGAAATCTTTCGTCACACGGTTTCGGTTACAAAAGCAACTACTGGTCTCACTAACAGATGTAGGCAGGCCCATGTGATCTAATACCCAGATGTATGACGTAGTGGGCTAGATAGTACATTCACAGTCCACTGTTTTTGTTTCTTTTCTACCTCACTCTCCCTCTCTTTATAAGGATTTTATTAAAACTGACAGGGAAACTGGCTTGCTTCACTAATTTTTACTGGCTGCGAACTGACAACATTTAGTAACAGCTTATACTTTTAACATTTGAAAAACTACTTTACTACAGTTTTTTGCTATTATTAAACGCTTCATAATACTTTAAATATAAGTCATTATTATACAGTGTGGACCGTCATGGGAGAAGTATCGCTGGGTGTAAGAGTTGCACAGTGATTGGGATACACCGTCTATCAGACGTAACCTTAATTCACGCGGTTATTATATGAAGCACGATATGGAATACGTGCAATAAGATTTGGAATAGGAGCAAGTGTGTTGCTTTAGCCAGTAAAATATCACGCACACACTATCATTCGCTGTCTGCAGCCAGCAAAGTATTACACCTATTATATCAATCACTGTCTGCATCCAGCCAAGCACCACACCTATATTATCATACACTGTCTGCAGCCAGCAAAGTATCACACCTACACTATCATACACTGTCTGCAGCCAACAAAGTATGACACTTATTATATCATACACTGCCTGCAGCCAGCAAAGTATGGCACTTATTATATCATACACCGTCTGCAGCCAGCAAAGTATAGTCTGAGTTTGTGTTTATTAATCATATACAGTCTGAGTTTGTGCTTATTTTCACAAATACAAAAATGGTCTTGCATTCGTTATAATAAAAACACTAAGATTTTTTATTGGTTAGAAGTTTTTCTTCCTGTACACACTAGGCCCCCAGTGCTGAAGCTTTCCATATGTACGACTTTAGTTATGAAAAGCATCACCAAGCCATCATACCTTGAATATTTAAATGATCCTTTTCTTATTTCTGAAGTATATTAAGATATATTCTAAATGTAAGCGATTATTTCTAAAAAGTAGATGTTTTAATTAGAAAAGAAACTAATTTTGAATTCTCAGGAATAAAAAGAAATAACATATTTTAAAATCCCACATAATTGAACTCGTACAAGTGAGAGTCATTGGTTTATCGTTAAGTGCAAAGCTAGACATTTGGTTACCACCGCGGGTATCGAAACCTAATTTTTAGCGTTATAAGCCTCAGACTTACCATGGAGCTACCGAGAGGAGGCACAATTAAGAGTGAATAGCATAGGAAATAAAACCATCTAAACCATTCCTGTGTTTTTATAACTATTACCTAAATTAAATAGATATTTATTATATCAAAAACCCATCTATAGCGCCACCTCTCAACGTCACAATAAAACTTTTAAATACAAAACAACAAATAAACACTACATATGTTAAATACTTAACTAGCAAACACAATATTTAGGTGGATTTTACAAATGATGAAAGTTATGATCTAAGATTCTAAGGTATTATGAAAAATTAACGTTTTATATTTGCTCCTTACATTAACATTTAAACATTTTTCTCACAAGTTAAAGGCCCGATTTGGGAAACCCCTACCCTGTTGACCTCGTTTCACGACGTAAATCCTTCTTTATTACGTTGCGCACTGTTGCCTGGAGCACGTGGACGACTTTGCCACTGACTTTTGTGTTCGTGGATTCGTATATCTTTCAAAACACCATACTTTGTTTACGACAGCTGTGGTACGACTTGTTGGAAATCCTTTTTTTTTACAGTCCACCCTAAGTTGATCCATGTTCCTTTTATTTTCCAATACCATTAAGTAAAAGAGATATTCCCGTCTTTGAAATTCTAAATTCTCATTCTAAACATTTCTTTATAAACTGAAAGTATCAATATTTTGCAACGGAAAAGTTTATTACATACCCTTCCCGAAAATGATCAAATTTCGGTGGCATCACACTACCTACAAAAGGTCAAAAAGTGTCAAAATGTAGCTCTAAGGTATGCAGTTTAACCGCGACTTGTGATCTGTTATCAGAAAAGTTTTTAACCAATCAACAATCAGCTGACATTGTATATGATTAATAAACACAAACTCAGATTGTATATGATTAATAAACACAAACTCAGATTGTATATGATTAATAAACACAAACTCAGATTGTATATGATTAATAAA
>NW_013666867.1:68452-81290 GCF_000517525.1 Limulus polyphemus | reverse complement strand
CACTTATTATATCATACACTGTCTGCAACCAGCAAAGTATGACACTTATTATATCATACACTGTCTGCAACCAGCAAAGTATGACACTTATTATATCATACACCGTCTGCAGCCAGCCAGTTCTAGGAAGGCATAGAGTTGCTGCTAATGAAACAGGAACAGAAAGAAAATTTTGAAAAGTTATTGAGGATAAACTGTGTAATAAATAACACTTCTCTATTAAAGTTGGCATGTTAGCCTTTCGTAAATGTCAATGTATCTGTCAAAAACAAAATACAAAGCCTTATAAAAAAAATGGGGTGTAAATATCCTAGACAGAGAAACATTAATTCCTGATGTTCTTTATCTGGATGTGTTAATTGTTACGAACGGTTTTATTACGTTTTTCAATGCAATCTCTGACAATTAGGGCGTTGGAAAAAATAACTTCAGAGAATAAGATTTACGGACTCCCTTCGTTGGTCTTTTAAGTTACTTATTATAAAGCTCTTATTTCTCCATTTGTTTTATTAGGAGCGGCAATTTTCCCAGAACTGACTTCCAAAAGTGAATAATAATTTCGGTATGATACTACATAAGCTTGAGTGACCGCATCTGTGTCAAGTTTAAAATTCAGATTTTACTTCATACTTATAAATCTTGCGAAAAGAAATTAAATCTGAGAGACGGTATATGTATCCCTGACATTACGTCTGCGGGTCATATGTTCACAAACACCTGGAATTTCCACCATGGCAAATAGCGCTATTTTAATTCGGTAGCTTGTAATATTATGCATGCAGTATCGTGGCTTCCCACGTTTCAGAATATTCTGTATACATAATTAAGTGTTCCACTAAGTGTGATTACTTTAAAATAGTCACTTTTTAAAAGTCTCACATCTTAATTTGATTCCTATTTAATGCCTTTTTTTAAAAAAACAACAACACTTATAATGAAAGCAGTACTTGAAATGGTTTTGTCTCATTTGACAAAGTCTGATTAATCATAAAACGACAAAAATAGACAGGTTACAATAAAAACGTGCCCACGAGAAGTTCACGATTCTACAATGACTGTTTAGCATCCTACTAATACCAAATAATCAAAGTCTAACAATGAAGAGAAGTTTAGAAAACCGTTTGACAAGTAAGATATCTCGAGAGGAGGGCCAGTTTGTGCCATAGATAGATGTGGCGCAGAAAGAAGCCGACAGGATGTGTAGGACAGACTTCATGTTCCATCACTTTCAGGAGACTATGTTCATCACACATACATACATACACACGATACAGCAATAAGTATGCTTCTGACGTTGTCATGCGGAACGCTCCGAGATTTTTGTTGCTATGACAACAACCAAAACGGAACTGGTAATACAGACAAGCAGCGTGGGAAGATATGTCAAGCATTCAGAAGCTAGCCGGGGAGTAAAGACCATTCTTTCTAAGGTTATTTGGGTTAAATGCACATCCTCTCACGATTGTAAATCCTTGCACCAGTGAAAAGTAAGCATATCTGCTTCTTTTTTTTGTATATACGACGTTCTAGCAAAGAGGACGCAATTGGTTCGTTATGAAACTCGCACAAAGCTACAGGAGGGCTATCTATGCAAGACGTCCCTAATTTAGCAATGATAGATTAGAAGGAAGGAAACTAGTCAATACAGTTAACAAAAATGACGCTTGCAAGAAAGATATGTCAACACGAAATTAACCAATACAAACGTTATAAAATTTAGTATTTGTTGGGGGAAGTATTGTAATATAAAACTATGTCATAAAACACTATAAAATTTGACGTTTTAAAACAAATGACATTGAGTGAAAGCGAATGAATAGAAAATTATAAGAGATAAACCGAACTGCATAACTCTCTACAAATGCCGTGACTTACTACATAAAAATCAGGTTGATTTAATGAAAGGAATTATTTTATTTTTTTTAGTTTTCATTATTTTTAAATGAACGACACATGGGTTAAATGGTCTTATCAGACCCCAAGGTTCACACATAGCCACCCCTAATTTAAACACACCGATCACAGGGAGACAAACAGTCAGCAGCATTTGCCATTGATGGGTCTACTCTTAATCGTAAAGCAGGATTGACTGCTAAAGTTACAACACTTCCACAGTTCAGAATGCATAGTATGTTCCACAGAATATTGACCCTTCGACTTTCTGATCCGCAGCCTCCACCGATCAGGAAGTAATGATATGAAGCTGAATGATTTTTAAAGATAAAAAAATGGGTATTAAATGGATAATTTTTAACACTTTTTTTTAAACGCTTTCATGGAAACTTGTCAGGATCACTCCAAACATGACAAAGTTGTATGAGTATTATAAAGCAGTAGTTAATAAAATTGGTTGATTCGTGTCAGACAAAAAAATTACTATACAAAGTAAAATAAAGAATATGAGGTGTTATCTAACGTGCATCAGAATATCTTAATAGGAGAATGTTTTACTTATACAAATAGAATGATTCTTACATATTAGTCCTTGGTATAACTTAATAATGATATAAGCATTAAAATGTCATGCCACTCAACAAATCCCAAATATCATAAAATGAGAATTTTTCTTTTTGGGGTTTCTGATCATCCTCATGCACTGACAACTATTTTACAATTATATTATATTATACAGTGAGAGTTAGCTCTATGGCAGAGCTCTGGATTTCGGAGCTGGCGAGCCGTCTTCCAATCCGTGCGATGCCAAAAATATTCCACGCACGTATTTTGAGCTGATAATGCATAATAGGAGTGACATTGAATCCTATAACGTGGACGGTGGGTGGTAGGGTGATGTTGACTGGCTGCCTTCTCTCTGGTCAGTAGTTCAAAATTAGAGACGGCGGAAGCTGGCCTTAGTACCTTTGCTATAAATAAAAAATACGGCTATATTTTATGGCGCAAGCAAGCCTATCCTATTTGCCATGATTATTGAGAACTTCTGGTCAAAAGTTAACTATATATATATATCATAACTGAAATAATTTAAAATAACATGAACATTAACCTTTTCACTATTATTGAGTTATATCTGTCCCAGAGTATGTCTGTGTAGGATTGACGGGCAAATAAAACATTGATTATAAGACGTTCTTGAGTTACTTTTACTTCAGAATGCATATATATATAACACGTTTCCATAAATAGCTTCTGGTACACATGTAACCCAACAATAACACCTTCTGGGAAACATGTAACCCAACAATAACACCTTCTGGGAAACATGTAACTCAACGACAACACCTGATGGGACACATGAAACTCAACAACGGTACCTGTTCTACATACAAGTTTCAGAAATGTATATGTATGTATGCGTGTACAGATATCTTGTGAGGTTTTTACACGACCTATATCAAAGGATGTCTTATAAAAGAAACACATAACTCTAGAGTTAAACCTTCCATTCAACAAACGCCAACTTTTTATTACTACAAGTCATATCTTTAGGGAGATTATCACAGATAATTTTAGCTAATGGTTGACGTTAAGTGAAACAAAACATATCAACAACCAATTCGTCGTTCCTATCTAATGTAAAGGAAAACAGATTTTAGAAAATAAGCTGCTTGTATCTACTTTAGCCTCTAGTACGTGTAACAGTCGTATGATGACTCCAGTGTCTCAATAAAGATTATTCAAATTATTTCAAATCGAAATTAGACTGTATCTGTTCTGACAGCAAATTAAACAAATAGGTTGCTTCAGATGATAGGTTACTAAACGATAAAAATATATTTAGAAACCTAAAGGTTTAAAAACTCGAAATAATTAATAAAATAATAGAAGTTGTTTTACTATGAGACAGATCGAAAACATATTATTCAGACTGTTTGATCTTTATGTGTCAAAACTACACTTGGGTATGGCAGACACAGAAGTGATCTTGAACCTGAATTTCTAATTCTTACTAAGAGTTATTGTTAGTGAATTAGTATATTAAGAAGACACGTGAGTAAAGTTAAGGAGTAAATTTACGATACTGTAAAATATATGAAAAGCTGAGAAATATGAGAGTATCATTTGGAATAAACGTTTTTTTTTATAAATCTTTATTGTGGCGTTTATGAACGTAGTATGTTTCACATAATACTTGCTTCAAGTACACCCACGAAAGTTTGAAACATATAATGAAAATTTAGTACATACATATTTATTTAAATAGAGTAAAGATTTCAGTAAATACTAATAATAAATCTATTAATGTATGCAATTTGTGCTGAGAATGATTAATGATATATTACAAATTATATCAGGGTTTTGAAAACCTTTTCGGTAGACAAAAAAATACACTGAGAAATATATTCCTGTCAATAAATCTTGGAGGCACGATTTCATAGTAAATTCATCTTATATTTTGTGGTGTTTTGATTATCCGGTTACACTTACAGGATTATGCTAATTTAAATAGCGTCCATCAACTATTTCTGGTGCTATTTAAAGCAAGTACATAACCGTAAATCGATTGTTTGCTAGTACTAACTCTTCAGTAAAGACAACTGTCATTTGTGACTAGTTAAGTATTCATTTTAACTGTGTTTGTCTTAAATAAAGATTGTTTACTATAATTCTTCATTTTTGTTCAGTCTTTATTTATCACGACGACAGTATCCAGAGTACATAGAATTACTACATAGCAAATATCTTGTCAAATCTCCCGTTATTATCAGAACTGTCTAGTCGCCCTGTTTGAAGCAACCTTACCTGAAAGTACCACCACCGGAAATCTAGTTTCTATTTATCTGTGTATTTCTGTTGGTCTAATTTTATGGCTTACTGATGATTTTTTTTTAAATCTCTCAAAGTAGTTGCATTGTGAGTTAAATTGAAATTATCACAAAGTCAGGGAATCATCAACAGATTCCGCCATTTACAGAAGAATATTTAAAATGAATTAATATTCTGTCAACTCCTCATATTTATCTATATCCATTAATTTTCTTTTGGTTTTAATTTTGTAGCTAGAAGTCATATCATATTTGGTTAGGTGACAGAATATTAATCATTGTAGACATGCTTCTTTAAACGTTTTTTCTAATTCTTGGCAACGTTCTTAATGTGTCATTTGTTTAGCTCCTCTCAAGACAAATCATATCTTAGATATCAGCTTGCCAATTTCTGTACTTGCTTTTGTCTTTATCATCAACTAAGGCCTGTAAATACGTGTCAAACCAGAGACTATCTTTAGTGAGAGCCAGTTGGCTATCATCGACTAAGCCTGTAAATACATGTCAAACTAGAGTGACTAATCTTTAGTGAGAGCCAGTTGGCTATCACCAACTAAAGTCTGTAAATACATGCCAAACTAGGGACTATCTTTAGTGAGAGCCAGTTGGCTATCATCGACTAAGCCTGTAAATACATGTCAAACTAGAGTGACTAATCTTTAGTGAGAGCCAGTTGGCTATCACCAACTAAAGTCTGTAAATACATGCCAAACTAGGGACTATCTTTAGTGAGAGCCAATTGGCTATCATCAACTAAGCCTGTAAATACATATCAAACTAGGGAAACTAATCTTTAGTGAGAGCAAGTTGACTTCCGGTAATTACATTTCTTAGTCTGAAAGGTGTCATAATAGGTATTATTTTCTTTAGAATTATTTTATACCACTTAGGAGTCCTTCAATGGTATATCTTTCTTTGGAGTGTTTTCACCAAAGATAACTCTTTTAGGGGGGGGGGACTGTTTTCACTCTGATTGTCATCCTCAATGGATGTTTCTTAGTCTTCTTCTATTTCATGCGTGACATTTTAGTGTATTTTACAGTTAACGTTCTAAGTAAAGTCTTTTGTACATACTCTGTAATTTGACATGCCCTTTGTTTATTCTAGTAGAGTCATTAACGACTCAAAGCTGAGGGCCTTTGGCTGTAGCTGTAGCGTAGTAGACACTACATTGTAGTCAGTTAGATTTTCTCTGTGTTTTATTGATCACTATTTAATTAAAGAACTTCAATTTTTGAATAGCCTTGATGATTATACCAATAGACGCTGCCTTGAGGCGATGGCATGAATTTCAAATAAATTCCTTCAACGATCATGAATGAATCTTTCCTGGTTCATTTTGCATTGAAATCCAGTGAGTCGGGGGAAAAGGCCCTTTCAGAAACATCCTATATACCTGTGTGAAGTTGCTAAATCTCCTAGTATTAACAGTGACGTCATATTTGCAAAAACTCCCAACACTGAGTAGTCAATAAATATTCTATTATCATACAGGCTTGAACTTACCCAACCTCACAGGATAGAGGGGGATCCAATATGGAAGATGACATAGTCATTTTCCAAAATGGCCCCGCCTTTTTCAAGGGTAACCACTCCCCATAGTCGCATCCCCTACGAATGGGACACATGTTTTCTAAATCGGTTTAGGCTAGTACCATTCTAACAACATTGATGTATGTCTAGTGTGTAAGGTACTGTGTAATAAAAATAGCTTCTGGGCGGGATTTGAACATATTGTTACCTGCTGTCAGAAGCATGTAAGTTTAAGACCCATCAAGTGACAAAGATCAATTTGAAATCGAAATTTAATGTTCTCTAGATTTTGCTTTAACAATATACTTTGTATACAATTACCTGTAATTCAGGGTGTCAAATGACATTTACATTTGTTTATCATCGTTCTAGATTTTTGAAAAACGTCCTTCTCGTAAGAAACTTGAAAATTTGTGTAACTAATCATTGATTATTTCAGTTATGTTTCTTTCATGTGCAACAAAAAGTATTACAGCAAAAAACATTATGGCTAAAAGGAACATTTCACATTTCTTGTTATTTTGCTGGGTGAGTTAAAATATAGAAAGGGAACTTCTCAGAAAACCTCTAAATCGTATACATTCTACAAACTTACGTCCAAACCACCTACAGGTTCTGTATTGATGAAATTAAAGATTGCTTCACTGGATTTAAACTGCATTTTGATATATATGTTACAGACAAAAAAAATATTCGAATTCTGCAAAGTCGGTCAGTTGAGAAATGTGTAGTTATTACATAATTGAAGCACAGGTTATTTTTTTAGAAGTAACACACACGCACTTATGTATATTTTTTTATATTTGTTCTTTCCAGAATATTGGTATTAGCTTCTCTAAAACCGTCGGTCATAGAGAATACTAGAGCGCCAAGTAAAATAATTTTTCCAAAACAGTTGGTTAATAAAACATTTTTTATCCTTCTAAAGCTGGTTGATTAGATAAGTAAGTAATTATCAGGCAACATTAAAGTAATTTAGTATCAGTACACACTTTTATGGATAAACGCTTAACATTTGAACACCATTTATTAAAATCATGAATTGGATAGATGTCATTTATTGTACTCCAATATTGTAGTTATTAAATTATGAATTGAATAGATGTCATTTATTGTACTCCAATATTGTAGTTATTAAATTATGAATTAAATAGATGTCATTTATTGTACTATCAATATCGTAGTTATTAGATTATGAATTGGATAGATGTCATTTATTGTACTATCAATATTGTAGTTATTAAATTATGAATTGGATAGATGTCATTTATTGTACTCCAATATTGTAGTTATTAAATTATGAATTAGATAGATGTCATTTATTGTACTATCAATATTGTAGTTATTAAATCATGCATGTACTTCACTACTTCGAATGTTTAAATCTTAAATGTTTTCTAATAACCGGTGATACACCAATGAACTCCAAATTTGTAAATCATTAAAGTTTTAAAATTACAAAAAAAATAACTGCTGATAAATTCTGATTGTCATAACATGTTACAGTATAGAAACTAATTTACGTTAACGTAGTTAATTTATGTGTAATATCATTGAGGCATTCTCAATAATGGGAAGTTCTATATAATTAAAACTATATAATTTTACACACATGTTAAGCTTAATCTTTGTAAATATGTTCTATCCGTTTCTCTGAAATTAGGCCTAATTACGTATTTGTAATGTTTTTAGTTATTTTAACTCTGTTACACCTGAATGATTTTATGGCTCTTCTAGTATTATCGCTTATCAGTGTTGATTTTTAAAGCTCTATGTTAGGGTTAAATGTGTATGTGTTACTTGGAAGCATCTACATTATGAATCATTCTTACCTAATCGTGTGTACATTATTTGAAGTAGCATCCGGATGTTTTATGGGTATTTCTTTGGTAAGAACATATGTAACATTGAGATTAACACTTACTAGTTATATATTTTTCTTCTTTCAAACATATTGTTTTTAATTGGAAAAGAATATTTATGTTTAATTTTATCGATCTTTCAAAGTGAAGCTTGTGTTAGAATAAAATCTAAGAGTTTGATTTTTACAGAATTATTTTTTATGTTATTATCTAGCCGTTGATTTAGACGGACCTTTTTATGTTAATTATAACGATATAAGAATGTTTGAAACTTATGGATTTTTTAGGTACGTATTTATTAGGTGGAACAACTCAATATTTAACTTTGTAACATCCTCTTAGGTCAACGTGTATATACGTTAGTTAGTTTGGACAACCTCCAAATAATAATTTTTTTTGTATAAAGTTGTGTTACATCAGTTATTACGTAGAATTTTGAATAAACCACATACAAAAACATAAAACAGTTGTGCACTAATAGCAAAAACTTTCGTCAAACCCTTTCTTCGATTAGGTAATAACACCATTTACAAACAAAGTACAGTATTTCTACGTTTGAGAATTCGCTCTAAATACAGTGAAAATATTAAAATCTTTTGCGAATAATGGTGTCAAGTTCTTTAGAAAACACTAAATCTGAAATAGTGCATGAAACAAATCATTAGGGTTTAAGTCTTCAGTAAGTAAGTTATACTCTATTCTTTATTTTATCTTACTTTCATTAACAGTATTGGTTAGAATGTTTAATATATATATATATATATATATATATTGTTCTCATTTTGTTATTATTATGTATGTTTATTATAACGATTAATTTGCATTGTTAGCTTAGTATATGCATTTAGAATTAACCTAAATCTCAAATCTTATTGGAATTATGGCCGAAAACGTCGCTAACAGAGATGATTTCCAATATATGAAACAATGCACTCTAATCATTATAAGTAATAACACATGAATAGTATATAAAATTACCTATATCCGTTCTCGGGTTGAATTTTTGGTTCTGATCTGTGTGGGTAGCTTGTTTGAATCAGAAGTTAATAATATTAATTTGATGTATAACATGAAACAGCTTCTGATCTGGTTTCACGCCTTGTATTAGCTGCAGGTTAGGAATTGTCCTAAAATTAGAACTTTACACCATTAAGGCATAATTAGCAAGAATCAGTCTCAAAAAAAAAAAAAAATTGAAAATAAAACTGTAATGATGCTGGATTTTAGACTGTACCAAACGTTTATTAGGTTAGAGTCGTTGATTATTAGAATAGCTGGCATTTTAAACTAGTTGTGGAGCACTTGATAACTTAATGCATTGTTTGGCTTTTGTAACTGCTTTCAGGTTTACATTTATTAAACAAACGGTGTAAGAAATAATTATGTTGTTATGTCAATACAGCTTTGTTATAAGAGATTGTTTGTTTGGAGTTAAGCACAAAGCTACATAATGGGCTATCTGGGCTCTGCCCACCACGGATATCGAAACCCGGTTTCTAGCGTTGTACATCCGCAGACATCCCGCTGTGCCACTGGTGGGCACTATAAGATATAAACAGGTACTGCACACTTTTGCAGGAATTAAATTTTTCAGCATAGCCGTTCCAAATTTTAAAGTGATAGACTAGAAGGAATGTAGCTAGTCAATAGCAATATCAGGGGTGTCATTTAGGTGTCAAGTTCTGAAGAGTTCCCCAAATGGCAGTTTCTGCGAGACATTACTAGTTAGGCCGCATTAACACATACGTGTCGTGTATAATAGCATAACTAATGCATACTGCAAGTTTAGACTAGTGTCTGAAATTAATATGCATTGACGTAGAAAAATATCCTATGAGTTTAGGCGTGTTTAGACGTAATATGGGATTTTGTTTTACGGTATTTTCAGATATATGCTACCAGTGAACTAGAGACGATATATTTGGCAGAATTTCATACGTTTTTGAATTACTTGGTTCAACGTCTAAGTGACTGATTTGTTTGGAGATTTCCTTTTATCTAGCTCATGTGAAGTATTTGTAACAATAACTAAATTCTTTAGTTTTACATATAACGTATAAGGAGTTTTCGGAACAATATCCAAGAGCTTGATATCTCGAGACTTATTTTTATCTCGATTCTTGAAATTATGTTGAAGTGATGTCCACTTCTTAATTTTGAATATTTCCTTTCATTTGGCTTTTATAAGGTGCTTAGAACAACATTTAAATGCTTAATTTTCATAAATGTCTGTGTAGAAAAAGTGTAAGAACAGCATTCAGGATAACTTCTGGGTTTTAAAATTTGAAAAAACCTCTTTTAGGGCCTGGTGAGATATTTAATGAAATAAATAAATAGGCATATTCGTCAAAAATATTCTAATAGAAATGCCTTAAATTTATTTAAAACGTGTGCTCTCAAAATGATAATTTTCGAAACTTCAATATGTTATAAATTGCTGAGAAACTAAAAAAACAAGACATTACAGACTTTTCAATTTATTTTTTTATTTCCTGAAATATGCACTATAATTTTGAAAAACAAAACTCAAAATGCACATGCTCATAAGTACAAGTAACTCGATTAAAACATAGCGACTAAGATTTTGTATTACACAACACCAAAAACGTAAGACCCACTATCATTTCTATAGGATATCGGCTCATTTAGCCACATTCCTTTGACGATGATTAAAATATATAATATTAGTTTTCTTAGAAAATAATGCCAATGGCTACAGGATGACACCATTATATTTTGTTTGTTTTGCATCTGCCTAAAATTAAAAAACTCGAATCTGTAATAAAAATATTATACTGTTTATTATACAACTTCCAATTCATTTTATACGAATCCAAACAGAGTCTAAACGAAATATTATGTTTAGATGAAACCTACAAGTAGATTTAACCTGTATCTAACAAATAATTTTATAATGAATATTCAATACTAATTCATAAACATTTTAGGACTAAACTTACAGTTTTAGCTACCTATTCCCTCACTTTCTGTAGCATGTGGCTTGATATATATTAAATGACTTTTTTCAGACATCTTGGTTGAAGCGATGTGACTAAACATTCTAACTTCGCGTGTATATCCCTTAAAGTTCAATGGTCCAGTTAATATGAACTATAAATATTTTAAAATATTTTCAGTTAATACACATAAACCTTTTTAACCTTTTTTATGTAAGTTAGAATTTCAATTTTGAAGCTTCTTCCAAGCTCACAGTTTCTCTTTTGAGTTTTAAACAAACATTCCTATATTCATTACTGCACTGCAAGGTAGTTCTAAATGTGCTTTAAATAATCACACATTTAAGCGAAAACTTTTTCATTATTATATGTGGCGAAGTCATATACCCTCACTGTGTTTAGTCATCAAACCAGCCAATTTATATTTAGTACAAAATGTATCGTAGTTTCTGAAAAAATTATACAATTATTTTAGTGTATAGGATGCGTATCAAAGCAGCAAGCATTCCTATTAGACCACGAAAAATTTGATGAATTCTTTTTGCACTGCCAAATGCTTTCAATTTGTATAAACTTCTACAAAGTACACATAAAATATTAAAATATATTAAATCTCAGACAAAATAAATGAATTTTTTACACTAGTTGCTAGATGTTTTTCCCACTTTTCTTCCTCTTGTTTTTTTTTTTGGCTATTCATTAAATGAATCCAAGTAGTTTACGTAAGAGGGTTGGTTCATCCATAAATTGTTGAATAATCTCTATAGGAGCATTTTTTTTAACTCGTTACAAGTCAACCGAAGAGGTTAGGAGTAATTGTGAAAATACTCGTTCCAAATAAATACACCACGTACTACACACACACACACACTTAAATGTTATAGTTAAACTGTTTCCCTAAAGCAAAGACCTATTTTACACTAAATATCTTGTTGTTTATATATTTAACGTATCTTTAAACAGAAGCATCAGAATACTGTTTTGAAACGTAATTATTATTTGCTTTAAATCATTAAAATAGCACTTTTTATTAATAAAGTTCGTAGAAGAAATTGACTCTATATTACAATAAAACCATTCCATAGTGCACCATTTGTATATGTTATTTTTTTAATAAACAAAACATACTAGTAACAATGGTCATTCTAGGCGTATTTCCAAATATAATTTCATCTTTATATGTGCTTTGAAGAGTCAGGTTATTAATAGTTTACACACGATAGAAAAGAATTTTAAGTTAAGTGCTGTTTAATAAAATAACATAAAAATAGTTCCAATACTGCTTATATAAATCAGAAAACAATTACATGCGGTTAATGTAAAGAAACGTAATATAAAATGGAGGTTAAAAACTTTCCGCTATTGCATAACATATCATGAACACATTGGTATTTTCTGCAATCAATACAGATGTTTTTGTCAAAACTAATACACGAATGATGTTAAAAATTTTCGTTATTGCTTTATATTCCATGCTTTACATCACCAATACATATATTTGTCCAAAAAATAATAATACACGAGCGATGTTACAAAATTTCCGTTATTGCATTATATCTCATACATTACTTCGTCAATACAAATATGTTTGTGAAAAATACACAAAGATCAGATCAGCTGGAAAACTTTAAAATGTGCAACATTAAGCAAGTTTTGTCCAATTTAACATTACATTTTAACAGAAGTTGTATGAACAAACCATTTTCAAAATTACCATCTTGACGGATTTATTTTACCCAAAACGTTTGAACTAAGAACATTT
>NW_013666867.1:57179-67630 GCF_000517525.1 Limulus polyphemus | reverse complement strand
ATTTTGTAATGTTAGTGTGTCATATGATGATATCAATACGGCAGTTTTAACTCTATCCTATATTTTGTAATGTTAGTGTGCCATATGATGATATCAATACGGCAGTTTTAACTCTATCCTATATTTTGTAATGTTAGTGTGCCATATGATGATATCAATACGGCAGTTTTAACTCTATCCTATATTTTGTAATGTTAGTGTGCCATATGATGATATCAATACGGCAGTTTTAACTCTAATCTTTCAAGTACATGCGTATATCAGTGATGAGTGTTTTGTAGATACAAAGATAAGGTTATAGTGGAAATGCGTTGAATACGAATACACGCGTGGAGGGGATGAGCAGGCCTACCCGTGTTACACGTGGGAAGTTGATCACAGTGTATTTCCGGATTAACAAGACTCTCCCCTTTTTCTTTCATATGGTCTTTTCTTAGAAAATAATTTTATTAGGGGTAAATTGAAAAACGGGATTACAATCTCGTGGGTAAATTGTACAGCAAACACAATGAAATAAGGTAAAATACGTAAAGCAATTGAAAAAACAAATTACTGTTAAGCTTACAGAAGGAATAGTAGATTTACTGCTTGTAAATACACCTAAACTAAACAATTCTCCCCAACGTACTGATTGTTTTGTAATAAATACGCATATATGGGAAGTAACATTAGGTTCTACCCAATAAATACGCATATATGGGAAGTAACATTAGGTTCTACCTGAACTTGTAGTATCGATTTAACGTCTGTGACTTTGTCGTCATTTTTTTACCGTGTGTTTACCCTCTACTAAGAATATTCTACAAACATAAAATATAAAGATAAAATTATGAAATCACAAAAAAATTGAACATTACGTGGTCTAAACCTCATCTTTATCTAACGACGCTTTGGATGTGAGGCTGAATTTCATATTTAATATTAAAATGTTTTAAAGTATAAATAATCTTTATTTTCCGCATTATTGAGTTACATTACAAACTGAAATGTACTGTATTTTGGTTCTTTTCTGACACTTTATTTTAACATAAAATCACTTTATTGCACTTGTACGAAAAAACTATAACAAAAAATACTATTTCTGAGATTTTATCACTGACCAATAAAATGATGCAGTATCTCTTATATAATGTTCTCATAATTTAAACTGTTACAAAAATATTCATGCAAAACCAATTTCCATCACGTAAACTATAAAAGAAATACAGGTTGAAATAATGTTGTTATTGTTTTATAGTTTTATTCTAGATTTAAGATACTTTCCATAACACACACTACATTGTGTAGTAAAGCAAACCGGGCAACATGGTACCAACGTTATAATGATGTTTTAATAGGAATATGAAGAATTAGTATAAAAAATTCTCTGCGCGACAAATGATTAGCACCAATTATCGTAGCTAATATAACCAGAAACCACAAGTTCATAACTTATAACTCAGCTTGAGTTATTAACATTAATATCAAAACAGGTTTAGCCTAAAAACCTAGCTCATTATTTACGATTTCCTTATCCTATGTTATAATCCCTCACATGTTAAGTAAACAACACTGATTTCGCTCATTTTTTACACGTTTTATGTGAAAATATATCATTATTACTTTTAATACGATTTAAGAAATAAAGAATATAATGTCTGATGTGGGATTCCTATGCTACATTATTTCTTAAAAAAAAACACACTAAAAATATGTCAAAGAAGGTGGGTAACCGATACTTAATAACTTTATTAAGTATATGTGAAAACAAATGTATATATATACACATACACACATAAATATATATGTATATGTTATTGCCCGCAAGAAGCGTGACGTCATAAACAGTAACAACTGAAAGTTCAGACGTTCTGGTAAGATTAAAACAGGCTGTACGGTGGATCACTTCTAAACATGTTAATATTATCTGGGGTATAACTTCATCCCTTCGTCATTTCACTGATGGGTCAAGACTGACCTCCTGTGTCCAGCGAAACAGAAGTTTCTGTGTAACGGAACCTTTTTCTTAGTATCTGAAAGTCTCGAAGAAGTATACGGTTTTTGTTCCGTCAGGTCTTCTGACAACCACCACCCCAAAGGGGGAACAAACAGATAAGCCAGCTGACCACTTTAGGTGTCCATTTTCTTTTGTCTGTGGGGTAAATATTGGGAGAGGTATTAGATTACAATTTCACCCTATTGCAGTTTATTTAATAAAAGTAATTGTCACTATTTGCATTTAAAAACAAAACAGGAGAAATTACTTCCTTGCAACCAAATATCCACAAAAAAGTACTTTCTTGCACATCATATAGTCTACACAATGTTTTTTGGCACAATGGGTATTCAGAAAATAAAATTATATTATCTTTCATATGGTCTTCATAGAAAATGCCGGCACCTGGATTATTTTAGTTACAACGTAATTTTTATAGCACCTGGATTATTTTAGTTACAACGTAATTTTTATAGCACCTAACTAAAATAATCCAGGTGTTATGAAAATTATGTTGTAACTAAAATAATTCACAACATAATTTTCATAGCACCTGGATTATTTTAGTTACAACGTAATTTTTATAAACAGTTTTTCGATCATTTTGTTGAGCTAGTTTGTATTCAGAAGACATAACTCATGAAATATGAAAATATTTCCTTAACAACAACCTTTCAAACTGTTTTAAGTGTTATAAAATTAAGCTATGCTAGCACACACATTACATCTATATATATATATAAATATTTGTTGTTGTTTTTTTCATGTATGAAGTAATTCTACATTCCCCAAGAAACAAAAGCAGCAGAAGGAAAAGATATAAGGTGAATATCAGAAGTGCCCTAAGTTTCACAACGTTTGACTAGTTTAAATGATGAAGGCTAAGAACATATGTTACTCTACAACTGAAGGACAAAAACAGCTGTATAACAATTTTTCATATTTTACCACATGCTCTGATGACAGTTGACTTAACATATTTTTTTTTCCTCTGGTTTTTACAAGCACAGTCTTTCTAACGTAAATGTCATTCTGTTGATAGAAAATTCATACTTGTTAGGCCTATATTTCAGCTTATTTTTGTGTTTTAAAACAAGCAAGTTTTTACTAACTCGATCTTACGACTCACTTATTTCGAGTGCAAATACTTATTTTGCCTTTAGAATTTTATAAAACCGAATAAAATTTCAGCAACCACTCACCGTTTGACAACTACACAAATAAGTCTGGAAATTTACTTGTTTTATCATAATCTTGTATTATATTGTATTCTAAACTCGTACTGTAGTATTTTACGAATACTGTTCTTGTGACACAAATATAAGAAGCTGTGTCTATAACACATCACGCGCTGTAGTAAAACAACAAAAACGTGTTTAAAATAGCCAACCTTCGTCATTTTCAACATAAACGTAAACAAATCAGTTGCCTGGATAACATTTCTTTCAATGAACACAAGAACATCGCACAAGTTTAATTTGTGAAATAAAGTTGATGATAACCTCTTGTTTGATGTTGTTGTTTTGAAGTTAAGCACAAAGATATACAATGGGCTATCTGTGCTCTGCCAACCACGGGTATCGAAACCCGGTTTATAATGTTGTAAGTCCGCAGATATACCGCTGTACCACTGGGAGGGGGGGGCTCTAGTTTGAAAAATCATCATCAGTATTAGAAACATCAAAGCCAACTGTAATCATATTACTGTCCGGCGTTCTTACATATGTCTCCAGGTGGTTATGGGATAAGCTTTAGAATTCATGGCTCGATTTCCGCGACAGACGCACTTCGGATAACTCATTGTGCGGCTTTGCGCTAAAACGTAAACAATTCTTACAAACAAGAAAATGTCGGTTTATATATAATTCGTTTAAAGTATTCATGGAGTGTTCATGCTTGTTAAAGTTGGATAAAATGCCAGATAAAGAAACAACTTAAATATGTAGGTGTGCTCAACTTTATTCATGTTGGTATGTGATATGGTTTTAAATAAAAGGTATAAGCTTCTCTACAAAAATAAATTTACTATCAAACCATTGACGCAAATAGAAGTATGTTACGTCAAAGTTTTCATATTAATCTTTACAGAAACCATCCTTTATCGTATCATATTCCATTCTACAGTTATTCTCCGAACGAATAGTAATATGTGTGTGTGTGTGTGTGTGTGCGTGTAATGCTGTGCTCTCTCAGCTGAGGAATCTTACATCCCTTGTTATCCGAAATAAATAATCATTATAGTCAGCTAGTAAAGTAAAATATTATTCTGGTCTATAGCGACTGTCAAAGCTAATTCATCATTATATTCAACCAGTAATGTAAAATATTATTCTGGTCTATAGCGACTGTCAAAGCTAATTCATCATTATATTCAACCAGTAATGTAAAATATTATTCTGGTCTATAGCGACTGTCAAAGCTAATTCATCATTATATTCAGCCACCAATGTAAAATATTATTCTGGTCTATAGCGACTGTCAAAGCTAATCCATCATTATATTCAACCAGTAATGTAAAATATTATTCTGGTCTATAGCGACTGTCAAAGCTAATTCATCATTATATTCAACCAGTAATGTAAAATACTATCTCAGAGCTGCAGTAATTAATAAAATGTTCAATTTAAAGAAACTATTTTATATTGAAACCTTGAATCAAGTAGGTGACTTAGGCCTTGATATCTTCTGTATTTAAGGTGTTATACAGTAATATCACCTGTAGTGTTTTCCATCGTCTGGTTACTACGACTAGGCTCCCGAAAATTTCTCAAAAATGTCAGCTACCTTCTGTAATTTTTCATAGTATGCTGTTTTTGTTGTCTGTGCAGGATTTCCATTACACTAAGCACACACACATATATAAATATATGTTAAATTCATATATGACTATGGCGTAATAACACACTGCTGAAATAGAAACGTTAGTGTTTTTTTTTGGGTCTTTCTCTTGTAATTCCAGAAAAATCAAAAGCAGCATAAAATGAAACGTGAAAATAAACATTGTACGTTATATTTGTGTGCCAAATTATTTAAATTACGTGGACTTTCTGCTTGCCATTATCGAATTATCTTATTACTTTGCATCAGGCACTTCTATAATTCGAGAACTTATCAGTTGGGTGATACAATATTTGTTTATCAGTTTTCGTTATTTCAAGACAATGTATGTTTAAATAGCAGCTTCGAACAAAATCCTTTCTGCTACGTATACATCCACTGACTTTTTGACTAGCACGGCAGTTCACAGATTTTAACTTTCCAGACAGGTTGAAAATATATTTTTCTTTAAGCTAATTTTATCACTTCTTTTTTCTTTCCTTTTTTTCAAGCCATAAATGATGAGGTTGGTGTATCTAACGAACGTCGAGGTAGCTTAACAATTCAAAGTCAAACTTTCGTGAGTATAATAGTTGTTGTTTATGTCCATTGATCAGTGAAGGAAAATTGGATCGTTTGCTTTGATTATAGTTTAGTAAATAAGCTCGAAATTGTGGCAATTTTGAAAAACTAATAACAATTAGAATACATATATTTTTTTCATATAAAGGTAAGACCCATCGCAGATATTGCCCCAAACAGCAGACATTTCTTATTCAAATATGGAAGACATCAAAAACGAGCATTACTCAGTTATATGCTTCAAATGTCGTCTAATTATATAAAATTTGGCATACATATTAATTTTTCATATTCAAGTTCATATAAAAGCAAGATTTATCATTTAGTTTTTTTTCCAAACAGCGTCCATATTGAATTTCAACACGGTCACAATCGTTAATCAGTTTGTGCAAATCTACGCTTTTAATCTACATAAATTTAGTATAAGAAGCTTTCTTAATTTCAATATTATTACTTATTAATGTATAAAGCACTTTATAGTACAAATAGCATTTTAAATCCATCTGACAGATTTCATCACATGACAATGAAATGGTAGAAAGCATCTTTCCTACAATATTAAAAAACTTTACTGAAGCATGTTTAAATGGGCATGTGCAAAAGTCTTAAAACAAACCAAACATTTCTATCAATTATACACTATACGCATTAAGATACACACTAGTCAAAATGTGTACCACAGTGTGAAACACCATCTATCATCAGTCTTAACTTCATTAAAACCCAAAGAACAAAATAATAACCATCACACTTAAAGGACTGGAAAGTATCCAGACATTATTGTAACTTATGCTATAAAAATCACATGATTCACCTGAATACATGTATAGTCTGCAACAATGTAAACAAAAACAAAGTAAAGTCTATCCCAATCATCATGAACATTCAAAACATTAATCTTGATAACAACTTCCAACATAGAAACGCAGTGTAGAGCAGGGAAGCTAGCCTTGCAGCATCTACCAAGACCCCTGCATGTCTTCTCGCAAGAACATAGAGGAGCTCATTGCAGGACTTGATAGCCTTTGGTAGTATTGTCCACAGAGGTGTCCAACCTTGGTCTGCTTGCTCCCAGCCACATTTCCCTGAAGTATGTACGTCCTGTTTAGACATTGATGATTGTTGGTAAGCAGCTCTTTTTTTATATATGCTGCTCAAGAGCAACAGTATTGGAGGAGCGTTTTCTCTTGTTCCTGCTCCTTGAGCAAAGAGTGCTTAGTGGGCCTGGTTCACATTATTAATTGGGCAAGTGCAGCTATACATTAACAGAGTGAATATTTCTACCAATGCCAGATCCTCCTACTTAACTTTTTGTAGTGTTTCTGAAATATTTGAAAGTGCTCTGGTCACATCACGATGTGCCTTCCATGTCTCACATGTGGTTTTCTTTTCTCATCTAGAAAAGGATGACGCAGTATCACAATCCATGAATGCGTGAAAGAAAGGCAAGGCCTTATTTATTTTTGGAACAAGATCATTCATTGGCAATGCTGTGTGCAGGGTTATTATGAGACATTTTTGGCAACTCCAAAGGCAGTCCATAACTCCTGAATACGTAACTTGTGCGCATGGGCAACTTAAACTACAAGATCAGTGTCCACTGTAAGCGAAACATATGAAGTTCATTAAAATATTCCATCCTGAAGTCATTCAATGTTGTGTTCGTATTAATTAGTGCAATTTTATGTGTATTTAAAATACCATTTAAAGACTTCAAAATAATTTTATTATTTTACATGTAGAAATAATCACATAAGTGAAACGTAAAAAGATATAAATAAGTAACAATAATTGCTTCCTTTTTTTCTTCAAGATATTGCAGCATGTTTTGAAATAAGATTAGCTTGTATATTTATTTAGTTGTTAAAACTGAACTCAGTAGCCTAAACAATATGTGCTTAAAAATTTAAATAACATTTCCATGAACATTCAAAGCATATATTTATGCTGATTTTCGATGGTAGCGATAATGGAATCCAAGGTGGCAGCTGCTTGGGGAAAAGATCTGCGATGGGTCTTGCTTTGATACGAACCTCCATATCAAAGCTACACGTACGTCAATATTCACGTTTTCCTCATAATTTGAACAATTCTGACAGTTTTAAGTGTTTATTTAGGTTTACTTTAGGTGAATCAACTTGTTGCTTGTTTAAACATGATTTAATGTTTTAAAAATCAGTTTCTTATTGATCATGAATATTAAAGAAAACTTATGATTTCTTAAAATCTATCCAAAATGTCAAAGTTAAATATGGGCATTACATTATTCTAAGAGATGCATATATGTCGAGGCTAGGAAAACATATCATGATCATCGTCTTCCGCTTTATAACACAAACAAAAGTGAATAAAACACTAAAACTATTAACAAAGAAATGGACAAAAACATATAGTAACCTAATATCTGTGAGAATGAAAATCCTTACTGGCCCCTCTGTAGCTCAGTGTTAAGTATGAAGGCTTATAATGCTATAAATCGGGTTTCAATACCTGTGGTGGGCAGAACGTAGATAACCCTATTGTGTAGCTTTGTGTATAACAACAAACAGCCTTACTGACCGGTAGTCTATATGAATAACACTTTCAGAGCACAGATATATATATCAAATTATGACGTAATTTAGAGGGAAATTCTGACTACGACAATGATATTAAAAGCCTATTGCTGGTCCAATGAAGGCATTTAATTTATTATTTCGTGTTTTTGTGCTATCCTTTAACTAAACTGTGTAAACTAACAATCGTGGCATTACTCTCTTCCTGTTTCCGTGAGACGCGAATTAAGAACAAATCATTCCAACGTCCAAAACAAAAAGCCCTACTTTAATAAGAAACTATATCGTTCGTTTAAAGACTTAAGATATTTTGACTTAAAAAGACAAAGATTCGATAGAAAATTGAAGTACTGGACATTCGATACGTATTTTCTGGTAAGTTTCGTGTCCCTAATATATATATATATATATAACAATAGGTAAAAAGCTTTAAATGTATAATTTCCTAAATTAACTGATTAATTGTTATTCATATGCACATGAAGTGTTGCTTATTTCTATTATTTTCTTCGTCAAAATCGTTTGCACATATATATATATATATATATATACATTTTCAATCCAGTATGGTATGTGAACTGGACACCCCCCACCCCCAAGTTCCTCCACCCCCGATAGTGTTTCTGCCAACTCTATACCCTTAAACCAGGTAATTAGCATTTAAAGTACAGTTCATAGAAAATGGTGTTTTGGATTATTATTCAATCCTTTTCGTAAACATTTCTCTCAAAATTATATTTACAGAGTTTTTTGTTTCAGCCAAAATGCCACTTATAATATATGTATATATATATATATATATATATATATTACATGACTATGGTCGAGTCATTATTCTAGATTAAACTAGAGAATGTTATACTTTTCACGCACTTTTACTGCGTGTAAACGAATGGCTAATCTATTCGCGCGTCTAATACTCCTTTTCAGACAGTTATTTTTTTTTACATACCTTACACAGTGCAATCGTAGTTTTGAAACTTACATCACTTTTCATTCATAGTAACAACGCTAGAAACCGGGTTTCGATACCCGTGATGGGCAAAGCACAGATAGCCCATTGTGTATCTTTATGCTTAACTACAAACAAACAAACATTCATAGTAAAAATAAACGCTATATGTGCTATATATAACAGCATTTATGAAGATATAACTGAAACAGTCGTTAAGCATAACAGTGTGTTATTCTAAATATTATATCAAAACCATTATTTTGAGAAATTATTTACAAAATGGTGAAATAGAATAGCATTATTTCCAATCATTATAAAACACACACATACATAGCGATTATATTTTCATTAGAAAAAAAGTTAGACTTGTAGTTAGAGATGTGCTGTTCGTAAACGATTCATTCTGTTTTAAAGACTGTTTTATGAATCGAGTCAGAGTCCCATTTGAACCGATTCTACTGATTCACCCGTTCAACAAACTACGTGACAGGAGACGTAACCAGCTTAATAATATACACTCAAGAAATGATTCAGAAACTGCTGAATTCTAGAATTTAGAACTTAAATATACACACAAAACCCACATAATAATAATTATTATATTCATAATAATAACAAATATTGATCATCATTTATTCTGATTATTATCATCATTTATTCTGTTTATTATCATAATTTTATTATTATTATCATAATTTATTATGATGATTATCATAATAATTTATCATTATCATCATCATCACCATAGTTTATTATTATTTTCATTGTTGTTATTATTATTGTTTCTACTGTACTACGTTTTTGTTCATTTTCACTATAGTTACAGCTTATAGTTTTTGTAAAGTAATCTTTTATTACCTATATTTCATGTTTAAGAAGTACGACTACTGAGATAATCAACTTTATACTGTATATCTAGTCATTTGTCGTTCAAAAAACCCTTTGTGTAACCAAGTGCTGAGTTTTTCATTCAGTCTAGCTGCCCCCTCCCAGTGGCACAGCGGTATGTCTGCGGGCTTATACCGCTAGAAACCGGGTTTCGATACCCGTGGTGGGAAGAGCACAGATAGTCCTTTATGTAGCTTTGACCTTAACTTCAAACAAACAATCTAGATGTGCTGGCTTTGTTTCAGTGAATCAAACGTACGAATCATTTGAACCAACTCACTAACTCAATCCAATGAATCGAGTTAGAAAAATGAATCCAGGTACTTATCACTAATTGTAATTTAAGTAGAAATATAAATAGGTTGTAGTTTAAACCTGGCTTAATTAATGTGTTTAATAAACAAGGTGTCGTTTGTAATGAGGTGTGACATTGTTGTACCTGCTAAGGAAATGCAAGCTTTTTCCAACCTCGGAAGCCTGTGATAATTTAGACACGATTTCACAATCAATCCATCTTAACCTGGTTCACACCACGGAGAAGAGTATGTTTTGTTTTTTAATTTTGGGTAAAGCTACACGAGGGCTAACTGCGCTAACCGTCCCTAATTTAGCAGTGTAAGACTAGAGGGAAGGCAGCTAGTAATCACCACCCACCGCCAACTCTTGGGCTACTCTTTTA
>NW_013666867.1:42742-57158 GCF_000517525.1 Limulus polyphemus | reverse complement strand
TTCCGAACCCGCGACCCTCAGTATTGACGGAGTCGTAGTGTCCCTTAACCACCTGGCCATGCCGGGCGACGAAGAGTATGTTGACGAATAAGATCTAGATCTATATCTAGATTTTTATCGCTCATATTAAAACCCTTTTAATTTTTAACTGGTTTACAACTGTGTTCGAGTTTAACATGTGGAAAAACGAGTTAGTTTGTTTAGGTTATTAACTTGATAAGCTTGATGCCGACATTCCCTTCCCCAGAACAACGACAACGAGAAAAGGAATATCGATACGGAAGGATGTTTCACATCAGAGGCATTAAATTTATGTATGTACTAATAAAACTCATCGTACTATTGGAAAAGCCATTCTTCCAAATATTATGCCACTTAAGTTAGAGCGGCACAAGCATATCATCAAATGATACTTCATGGACTTAATTAAAGTTATACAGGTATCACAAATCGAAACAAAGTCATAACATTGTGTGCCATTATTACTGTACGTGCACCTTATTATACGTTAGAGGGTGAGATTTACGCCTTAACCCTCAAGAGGATTGTGGGTCTCCTAGCTTAAAAATCATCATAGGTTATTACTTATATTAATTACAACAAAACATCAATATTTGAGTGGATACAGTTAAATAATTAGATGAAAACATACATTATGATTATAAAACATTTTGGACAAAGACAAGTTTCATGCGCTCGATCGACACTATTGAACACCCTAATATTACAAAAAGCTACAAATATATATATATATATATATATTGTTGAATAAGACCGATGTTTGTAGGTTTACTTTCTTCTTGGAAATCTTCTCAAGAAGTCGACTTCTTGAGAAGATTTCCAAGAAGAAAGTAAACCTACAGTCATCGGTCTTATTCAACAAAATCTGCCTACAGGAAAATCTGTCACCAAAGTACACCAACATTCGAATATATATATATATATATATATAATCGTTACTGTCATAATATTACTTCTGCCAATAACGAAGTCTTATAACGCGTTTGATTTTTGATGGAAGTAACAATAATACACTTATTTTCTAAAAAAAAAGGAGATGTGTTCGTCTCGTTACCTTCTCTCTGTTGTACACTTACTTCACTAGATTGTAGTTACTAAATTCTAAACGAATAAAATATCTAAACGATCTGTCAAATGTGATTCTCTTTTGTGTAGCTACTAACACTAATATCAGAAAGCAGCTCACAAAATGATTTTCAGGCTGACCTCTAAATCACCAGGGGACAGAACTTATTAAATATTGTTTCACGTGCACTTTTTTTTGTAACTTTTTTTTTTTCAGTATTTCATCAATATGGCGGCTACTTATATTTCAATTCCAACACTAAAGACTTAGTGTTAACTGTAACTGTATTATTTCCATATAACCTTATTTTATTCCTTGTAATATAGATCATCAAACTAATAAGCCCTTATTCGATGACGAGGAACCCACTTTGAGACTAATAATGGTTGGAGACGGCCTGAATGGGTAATGAAGAAAAACTTTAATATAAGTTTAACACAACAGCAAATGTACAACCTTTCGACAAGGTTTTGTCATCATCAGGTACTATTAAAGTTTTTCTTCATTACCCATTCAAGCCGTCTCCAACCATTATTAATAAGCCCTTAGTACGTAAGTGAATTAAATTATATTTATTTACTTCAGAAATGATGTTCTAGTCGTAACAATTAGTTTCGTTTCTGGTATAAGTAAAAAGGTAATGAGTATCATTTTATATTCAATGGTTAATGAGACATTATGATGTGTCCTGGTATGCGTTATAAGATTTTATGTGAGATTTTCAGACAGCTATTCAAATATTTTTACTAATAATACATGAAAGTAACCAGAACGAAACAAAAACTTATGTACTGGCCCAATTTTCTTTTTTAAGTAAGATTTAAAAAGGACCTACTCGCCCTAAATCAAGTTGACATGCTCAGTAAGGGTGTTGCGAAATAGTGTAAGGGCATATTCGGTTTAACCCTACGTACAAGGGCTCGATCTATTGGACAGAACCCGTACCGGAAAATTAACGTTTATTAAAGCTTAAGTCTACTATACATTTTTTATTTTCACATTAAAAAAATTAATTTCTCATGTTCGAAAAGTAAGATCGCCTTAAGTTAGAGTCAATAAGGTAGTGAAAAGTTTTAATAACAGTGCTTTTCTAATAGTGTATAAACGCTCTACCTGACGAAGTATGACTCCTTCATGAAAAACACATCAAAGAAACACTAATAATAACCTAATTTATATATATATGTATGTTATTATTTCCATATGCTACTTTTCCCCAACACTAATAATAACCTAATTTATATATATATGTATGTTATTATTTCCATATGCTACTATTCCCCAACACTAATAATAACTTATTTATATATATATGTATGTTATTATTTCCATATGCTACTATCCCCCAACACTAATAATAACCTAATATATATATATGTGTGTGTGTGTTATTATTTCCATATGCTACTATCCCACAACACTAATAATAACCTAATTTATATATATATATATGTGTGTGTGTGTGTTATTATTTCCATATGCTATTGTTCCACTATTGTTTCCAGCAAGAAATGTGTAATTTCGGTTCATTTGAACCTTATGTGCTGTATGCTTTTACCGATGGTTACAACTGACACAGCGTTTTAATTATGACCACTCTGCCTGATGAGCGCCTTTGTAAGATTATCCTTAGAAAGTGGACGAATAACAAGAAAATATAAACCTCGTCGGCAACATGTTGAATTTAATTTCTATAAACACATATAATATCACACCTATTAAACATTAATTAATGTGTTTCATGTTAATCTTCGGTTAACTTTCTCATTAGGTTATATCATTTGTAAATGTATTATACTCATTGGCTTCAGATAGAGAAGGAATCAAAAGCGCTCGTTCTGCGAATTAATTAACTGTCTATCCCATATATATATTATCTACTGAGCTAATATTTACAATCAGTGTTTTCAATCAGTTCCTTTGATATCTATTTCATCAACTGTGCGCTAATTCAAGCAACCTGCAACGGTGAATGATATTCTTTAGACCGAAGCAACGAATGAATGTATTTAACAAATGAATGTACTTAACGAATGAATGTATTTAACGAATGAATGTATTTAACGAATGAATGTATTTAACAAATGAATGTACTTAACGCCTGAATGTATTTAACGAATGAATGTATTTAACAAATGAATGTATTTAACGAATGAATGTATTTAACAAATGAATGTACTTAACGAATGAATGTATTTAACGAATGAATGTATTTAACGAATGAATGTACTTAACGAATGAATGTATTTAACGAATGAATATACTTAACGAATGAATGTACTTAACGAATGCATGTACTTAATGAATGCATGTATTTAACGAACGAATGTACTTAACGAATGAATGTATTTAACGAATGAATGTACTTAACGAATGAGTGTACTTAACGAATGAATACTTAACTAATGAATACTTAACGAATGAATGTACTTAACGAATGAATGTACTTAACGAATGGATGTACTTAATGAATGCATGTATTTAACGAATGAATGTACTTAACGAATGAGTATATTTAACGAATGAATGTATTTAACGAATGAATGTACTTAACGAATGAATACTTAACTAATGAATACTTAATGAATGCATGTATTTAACGAATGAATTTACTTAACGAATGAATGTACTTAACGAATGAATGTATTTCGAAAATAACAAACATTATACGTAGATAGAAAATTAAAATCGTGTCTTGGTTTCGTTCTTAGGCTCTTGGGTGTTACTAATGCTGTTTGTGCATTTGTCGATCTTGGGATCGTAAATCAAATTCTGGGATAATAACAGTATATTTGTCTCTGTGTATCTTTACTTTCCGCTTCCTTACGTTTACGTAGAATTTTGTGTTTCTATTTCGCGACTATACATTAGAATACTCATTTGGAATAAAATACGAATATTTTCACATGTATCGTGCTTATTTATTTCGCTCCATTTTCTTACATACTCCGTATTATTTAAAGTAAAAACGTATCCACTCTTACCTCTCTACATATATATAGACATATCTACAGCATATGGGTTTCTATAGCAGGGTCTAGTGTCCTGACCAGGCACCCTCCATCCTCCAGACTGAAAATGCATAACTGAGCCGCTCGTGCGCTACATAGCTGCACGAGCTTGTCAGTTTACTATCGTGGTCGTCATTTCTCAAGACTTGATACAAGAAGTCAATATACCTACTTGCTAGTTTTAGAGTCTGTATTTTACTGAGCTTATCAGAAGGTAAAGTTGGGATGATTTTTCTGAGTGCAGAAAAAGCTTCATTCAAACTCTGAGTCCGCTGGCGTTCTCGGACATTAGCTAAAACCCTTTGATTCTGTAATTCTTCGAAACTCTGACAAGTCCTTTTACGAGGTGGACAGTGTCCGCCAGATTCTCGTCGTTTCACATTACTGCGTTTACGCTGCATCTTTCCGGTTGCGTCTTGATCGGGCAATGGCGCAATACATAAATCTGAACTAAGCGGCTTTTTTGTCACCACGATCTGCAGAGATTTCTGAGGGTCTAACGAAGACGCGGGCGTGCGAAACAGATGAGACTGTACCATCACATGTTGACTGAGATCCAGCTGTTCTTTCATACTTTTGGGTTCTGATTTGACAGGCGTAGAGTAAGACATAATAGTGTAGGCAGATGTTATAGTTGAAGCTGCATCTGACAGTGGAGAAACGGAAACTTGGTTTGTTGAAAAATCAGAACCTGAAGAGCTTCTTTCCAGATTAACAGCATAAGTTTTGTCCATCGTAGGTACAGGCGTCATCTTGAAACATTAAAGCTCATCCAAGAGCAAAATTAATTGGTTGCTCAGTAACGTGGTCAAAAACAATAATCCCACAAGCTTCTTAGCCAGTAATGGGCGCGAATGTTAATGTGTCACTCTGCTCTTCCAGAGGTTTAATAGCTTGTGTTATAAAAGCCTAGAAAGGATAAGCGGTACGACTACACGTGTCTCGAGTTAATTTTACTCATCAGACTTAACCGAAGGCACGCCTCATTACTTACGTAGTCTTTTAGTGACACACGTGGGTTTCCGTCAGCCAATCACCTATCACAAATTAAATCGGGGCCGTTCGAAAGTGACAAGACAATGATGATCCCAACACAAATTTAGGAACGAAGTCAAAGGAATAGTCATATTTATTTATTTGTGTATAGACTTCTTTAGTTTATAACAACTGCTATTTATTACTCCTGAATGTGAACGGGTTTTTTTTTTTTAATAAGTTAGAAGTTTATGTAAATTATGTTCATGCTTATTAGAGCTACTTGAAAAGTGCTTCTGCTCTAAGCATTTATCCAATAAGTGTTGCCAGTATATAGCCTGAAAAACAAGGGTGTGGTAACTATAAATTAAGAATAATTCATATACATGGTGTAAGTTATCAACGTGCATTAATATTATTGTCAGGCAACTGTTAAAATATCCTCGTTTCTAGCTTTAAATGTACTGAACGTGAACATTTCGTTCAACAACAACAAGAAGAATACTATAGTTTCGGCCACTTCAACTTGATTATATTTCTATGTTTTTCCTTCTTCATTTTGTTACTTTTTATACGTCAGTGGATACCTTTCAGCTGGTTTCCTTTTCGCTTAAAGCTACTAGAGGGCTATTTGCGCTAGCCGCCCCTAGTGATAGACTAGAGGGAAGGCAGCTAGTCAACACCACACCCGCCGACTCTTCGGCTACTCTTTACCAAATTTAGTGGGACTGACCATCACAGCTGAAAGGACGATCACGTTCGGTAACAGGAATTCGATCCTGCGGCCCGCAGATTGCGAGTCGAGTTTCCCAATCACCAGGCCATACCAGGCCTTGTTATTCTTACTGGTTATATTCTAACAACACTGTCTTCAGAAATCCTTAAACAAAATATTCTACTTCAGTAAAAACAAATAAGTAAAAATGTCCATTAATCGAATAGCTCACAGTACAAGTAGCTCTCCGGTATAGTTCAATTGTAAGCTTGAGGGCTTATAATATTAAGGTTTGGGGTTCGAATCCCGCAGCAGTACACCAGAGATAACCCCTTATACAACTGTGCGCTTAACAACAAACAAACTCTTTTTGTTTTAATGCAAAATTGTATGAAGACCTAACTGCGCAATGTCCACCGCAAAGATCGAATCTCGAATTCAATGTTATACGCCTCCAAGCTTAACGCTGATCCACCGGGAACTGTGCTCCTCTGAATAAAAAAAAATAGACATTGACAAAATAAAAATAACATAGAGTGAGTAAAATAAAAAACACGTTCAAATATTTTAAAATGTGGTTAAAGGTACGATATAAATGCAGATAGCAATCTTGCTGTTTGATCATTAGTGCAGTTTCGGTAACCTTGGTGATTAGTCTGCTCTGTTAAAATAATTTTAATCCAATTCCGTCAATAATATATTGTATCACGTTTTTGAAAGCAATTACTTTAAATCTATTTAAATTAGTATTTACTTACTTCTAAAAACAATAAAATTGTCAAAACCGTATCGTTGTAAACCCAGTAAAGCTGGAAAATATGATGAAAGTACCTTATTCAACAATAAGTCAGCTTACCTGATATTGAAAGTAAATCATGATAACTGTTATTCCATGTAACAAACAATTGCTTATAATTTTGTTAGTGTGATATTCTTCATTAGAGACATTAGATTCACAGTAACAAAAAGGTAGCATTATTTTATTAGTAAGCACTGTAACGGTTCAAAAGACAAATGGAGATCGTCAGTAGGGCTGGATAAAGTAGAAGTGTCTGTTTGTTTTTATAATTTTAGCGCAGAGCAGTCTCTACTTTTGAACTGATACACTAGAGAGAAGGCAGCTAGTCAACAGGTGTCATCTCCTACTCTTGAGCTTACCTTGTTTGACCGAAACGTAGGACTTAATAGTGAGCCGTATAGCTTACCCAAGGTCCTAAAGTGCAGAACACATATTAAGCGGAAACAGGGCGCGAGCCATAAACCTTCGGATTTCACATTCTTCAAGCACGCTAACCACTCGGTCATGACCGTCTCGTAGAAATGTACAGAGTGTTAATCATTCTTTATTTAAACGACTTTTAATAGATAATGCAACGGCATGGCGCTGATATGTTTGGTATATATATATATATGTGTGTTTCGCATTACATTCATGACAATTTGACAGTGAGATGGTGCAACACATAGACTTATGGCTGGTGGGATATAAATTGTTTTTCCAAAGAGACGTATTTTTCTGAAAGCTTTTATTATTTTCTAAGTAAGCTAAACGTGTAAAAACCACTGCCAGGTAGGTTTAGGGTCCATTGGTGTTAGCTTTGACATTGCCCTAAGGAACGATTTTTTATTTTTCTCGTGTTTCTGGAACATGATAACTAGTGTTTGAGTTTAGAGTCTATTATTTTATTTAGCCCACCATCATGCCCAAAGTGGGACAAAAACGCGGCCTAGCTAATTAATGAATGAATATTTGCTGTAAAATTCTTATCAATGCTATAAGTGTAGCTACCAGTCTGGCCTCCAATTTTGGTCTCATTCCTTTAAGTCGCACGCTGAGTCCTTTTTTGGCTGCACCTTTTTTCACACTTAAGGTGTTCTTGATTAGATATCAATGACTTCTGTCAATACACACCAACAAACCACAACAGGTAAGAAAGCGACACTCGGTAGTAACTAAAATTAGCTTTAGGATCGCAATCCAATTATTCGGAACAGACCTATACTTAAGAGAACCAACCAGATTCCTTAAAACATAAGATGGTAGTTTCCTCTCTAAAACAGTGTTAATAACTTCCTTTATTGTAATGCCATGGAATCTAAATTGACAGGTTCTTGTAATCACCCGCATGTACTCGGTACAGCCATATCAAGCGTCATTATTTACGCTAATATCACGTGACGCTAAACACTCTTTAATTAGGAGAATTTCATAAAATTTAGCAGATGTGTGCTTAAAATTTGGCAATGAATAATAACCGTCCACCCGTATGATTCTTTTAAAAACTTGAACTAGAAACTGCTAATCTAGTTTGCTTGGCTTAACTAATACTTATGTATCTGTAGGTCCTTTCACCTTATAGTTTTGCTGATCTAGGTCAGCCGTCTTTGACCCCAATGCCAAAGAATTAAAAAGGATCCACTTTTACTCTTAGGTGAAGCTGTCGTAAAAGTTTTACACCTATATCTCACATGATTTTTTGCGTAGGCGTGCGCAAATATTTTGGTCAAAGTTGAGTGGTTTGTTTTAAATAACTTTGCAAATGTGACTTATATTTACACCAAATGTGACACTTAATTGTAGGTTGTAAAGATCTATCAATATACCAAATTTGAAAAAAAAAATCCATAAAAGTTAAGTATGTTTTTCTATCAAATACAGTTTCCGTACTTTCGGTGTGAAGAAAAAAAAAGGAAAAAATTCAATCAAAATTGGAAATCTCGTGTATTTCTTAATAGATTGCCTTGAAATTTGGTATGTGAAGTAAGGGTCCAGTAGAGCACATACACTGAAAATACGTGATAGTTTGGATTACCACAGTCCGAGCTACAGAAAGTGGAAAATCGCTAAACTATCACTCCTGTTAATAAGACACAGTGTGTCCTGTAGGTTGTTTTGGCCGCACGACACACTACCGTGTGTCTTGATTCAACATAAATCAAAACTAATAAAATACGAAATAATTAAAATACATTACTATACTCCAAAACATAGAAAACAAAGTATTATTGAAGAACATGATAAAACTTCATAGAATTAAAACGTGAATCACAGTAAACAGAATATAACGTCCAATGAAACGAAACTAAATCTTAAGGTTAAGTCAAATTATTAAAGCTAAAGAAACCATAACTTTATCAAAGAAACTCAAAACTGTGTATACAAAAATTTGGATGTCTTAGTATGACTTTCCTCGTTCATTTCAACCCACTAGTCGTCCAGTTGAAAATCCATGAAAATAAACCAGCCTAAACTTTCAAGGTTATCCAGACAACCACTTTTCCGTGGAAATGGAAACAGGAAAGCATCACTGTTTTTGGGGTGATATACTGATTACTTTCCTTAGTGCCCACATACTAGTACCAGGGTATCTTTACTTTTAACAAATAAAATATTCAGATGTTTATATCATCATTTTGATAGAGAACAGTTACGTCTATGTCTATCTTTCAATTTTCAAAAAGGGTTATATTAAATATTGACAGAATACCTTGTCCAAGTATTGTCTTGTGTGCCATAAGAAGAAAATTTTTTCAAACAGCAGAAAATAAAGGTCAGATTACAACTTTAAAAACTGTGAAATCCAACAACTTCTAATGTCATGTTTTCATGAGTATTTTAGGGTATCAGACATGAAAGTAAACTGTACAAAACATTTAAATGATAATCAGAGTTAATTTATAAGCAAAGGGAACTGTCATGTAACCAGTTATATTATCTGATATGTATATGTATGCAGACTCATCCCTAGTGTTTCTTACCTTCTTTAGTTAGTACAGTGTTTCAGGTTCAACTAGAAGTGCAAACATTCTCACACATATACATTTCTAGCTGTGAGTATTTTTATCAATACAATACTAGTCAAGAAATTTGGCCACATTTCTTTTTCTGTAGCTATTCATAGGGTTTTTCTTTTAATATTATTGTAACATAGAATATACTATGTAAAAGCAGATGGTGATATTTTCCATTGAGGGGGAGGAGTAAAGTGATACCTCTAGGAAATATCCTACTTTATTTTTTATTGAAATGACCATCAATGATATGGGTCATACATGCATACTGCTGAGAGGGGTGGCATTCTGGAACTGTTTATATAACCCTATTTTCTCTTAGTCTGACACAGTTTCTTAGTCTACAAGTTTGTGTGTTTGTTGTTTATGTACAAAAATATGCTAATTTTGGTCCCTAATTTTGAAGTAATATACTAGAGGGAAGGCAGCTAGCCAACGCCACCCACTTCCAACTCTTGTCAGATTGAATATTGAGATTTGACCATAACTCTTGTAATGCACCTATGGCCTCAAAGTGTGGAACACGATCTTTTTTGTTTTTGTGGTGATAACAAGACATGAACCATAGAACCACAGTGCACCATAGTAACCACTTAATCGCGCTCAGTAATAATCTACAGGATACAGTCAAAGAATTCCAATATTTTTAAGAAAGCTACAAATCCAGATTAATCTACAGCCACATCCATTGAAGGTGTTGTCTTTCATCCTGTTTACTCGTCTTTTTCTTTTATTTGAATAATAAAAATTACTTATTTTTCACTTTGTTTGAATTTTCTTTTCAAACTCAAAGGTAAAGAACTCAGACTTGCTCCGTAATAAATGTTCTTCTTGTACCTCCTTGTATCTGCGGTATATCATCCGAAATGTAATGCAGTGTACCTCAGAATACAATATGCACATTTAACTGTTATATAAAAGTGAAGAAAGCGTACTGTGTATTTACACTTGGCAACTTGAATAACTGAAGTATGTGTAAAAGAGATCCAAATGAGTAACAAAACATGCCAGGACTTTAATAAACATTTCAATGATGCAGAGGCTAGAAGCTTACCAAATAAAATAAGTCATTTCATACATGGTATAGTTAGCGCACTTTTAGAGGGTCGATACAATTGACAAGAGGTCTGTACAGGTAGACTACTTTCAACAGCCCTGTAAGACGACTGTAATTTAACAATGCGGTCTTTATACAACTGACAAATCCAGATCAGCAGCTGGGTAACACAACAACATGCAAACAGACAAAAATAGGCCTCATAAGGTTGGCCTGTATGCCAGACGACTAGTGGTATATATTTATTTAACCCATCAACAACAAAAGAGATCATTTTCAGTGGTATCGAGAATATATGGATTGGTCAAAAAACATGTGAACAAATGTTTGTTCACTGATGAATCATGCTTCTCCATGTTGCCAGATACGAGGTGTGAATGCATTTGAAGAATGATCAGGACGGAGAAAATCCCAATTTCATGGAGGAAAGACACGTATATTTAGTACTGGCGCGTTGGTTTGGACAGGGTTCAATACTGATGGCCACACTAACCTTTAAGTGTTCTGAGATGACACTATGAATTGTTATATAATATAGGGATGTAGTCTTATAATAACTAATGTTGCCATATGCATGACAGTTAGTTAGAAAATGTTCCTAATGGATGATAACATGTACTAATATAATACTCAACTGATTAGAAATTTCATGAACCAGATGATATCATGCAAATGGACTGGTCAGCCTGCTAATGGACTTTCACCTGCTTGAACATGTACGGGGTGCTTCGGAAAGACAGCCAGCCGGCAGCACGTGATTTAACTCCAAGTACTGTTGATAATCTAGAAACAGCTCTGCTGGAGGAGTGGAGTACATCACTTCATCAGCTTATTTATTCATCCATTTCAAGTATGCCACATTAATTAATATACGATTTGCATTGATATGCGAGGAGATCACACACCCTACTAACAAAAATTTTCTAGTAATTTCCCAGGCTGCAATACCAAATTTGTATTACTGGGCATGGACTCCAATATTCAACATTTATATAACGGATCACGTGGCTGATCAATTGATAATTGTTTTGCTTAAACAAGAACTTGAGATGTTACTGACATCATTTTAATAATGAAAGTTGTTGTACCATGAAACTCACTGGAGTTTATTATTCTATTTCTCTCAAAGTAAAGGGTTCGTTTGTAAAAACGTCAAACAGATGAACCAGTCTACCAAAATATATTTTATGAGGATTTACAGCATTGTGAGTCTCTCAGCACTTAGCATTATACAATGAGTGACAATTTTTCATAAGCGCTTGAGTAAATATACAACTAAACAAAAAAGGTTCATAGACAAAGTAAAGAATTTTAATAGATATATCTATCTTTCTCGTTGCATTTTATTAAATGAATTATATAATTATGTCTCCGCAGAGACGCATATTGTTTTTCTATTTGTTTCTTCTTCCAAACACATTTCAATCGACCGCCATTCCTGCATTTCTCGACGGATTGACATGAAACTTGGTAGGGTTATACCTTAGTTACACGCCCATATTTTATTTAGGCCTTGTTAAGGAATTTAATCATTTTTAAGAGGGTCAGACCCCACAAAAAAAGAATAATTTTGGGGGTTTTGGTCAATTACTCGGCCTCATTTTGACCAATTTATATGGGATTTGGTACAAAGATACTTTTCTACAGGTAACACACGTTGACAAACAAAAATGTTGGACTTGCCCATTTTTAGTCATTGTAAGGAGATCAAGATGCCATAAAAAAGCATAATTTTAGGGTTTTCACAATTACTCCGCCGTATTTCGGCCAATTTACATGTGATTTGGTACAAAGGTACTTTTTTACAGGTTCCAAACAGATATATAGAAAATGTTGGAATTTTTGTTTTTTGCACAATGTTTCAGTAAGGAAAGCACAACTTGGAATTTTCGTTAACTATTTACGTGTATGTCAACCAACTTACATGGGATTTGGTACAATGATACGTGATATCTGTTTTTCACGATTCTTTTGGTATCACAATTGGCCATGCTGGGATTGCGTGGCGGAGACATGTTGCATTCGCCCGTGAATGTTGGCTTTTTTGATTGAAATATCTATTGGATACTGATCATAAAGAGTGAGACGGTTGATCGTATGCACGTAGCGTTCTGATTACTGTCAGAGAACGGTTTTGCCCACAGCATGTTAGTGATTTGCAGTAAAATCTTCAGTTTGATTCCGTTTTCATATCTAGTAATAATAGTTTATAAAAGTCTTATTCTTGTGAATGACTGTATTATTAATTTTGTTTGTCTGTTTGAAGTTAAGCACAAAGCTACACAATGGTCTATCTGTGCTCTGCCCACCATGGGTATCGAAACCCGGTTTGTAAGTCCGCAGAAATACCGCTGTGCCACTAGGGGGCTGTATTATTAATACCTTCTATGAATGACCACGAATTAAATCTATGGTGAAGATGATTTCTATTAATAGAATAAAGTGTATGCTAAAACGATCAGTTCGTTCCAGGACCATCCACGCTATCACTAATTTAGCACTATCTAGTTGAACGTCTATGAATAAAAACTAAATAATAGCTATAAATCAATATATTGGTACCTATTTTTATAAACGAAAAAAAAAGTTGCTACGAGTTAGCAAGCTCTTCCTCATTACTAATTACTGGAAAATAAAACTTATAATTGACGAAAGATTTGTGAAAAACGACATTTATTCCACGTTAATAATATTGAGATATGTGTTTACTAATTAATCGGCCAAGTTCACAGACACTGGAAAAAATTAATGCTAGTCTTCATTATGTTATTAAATCTATGACGAAACGCACTTCTCTAAAAAAAACGTTTTTCAATACAGTCATCGACTTTTAAAATTTACAATATTGTACAATAATGTTTGATTGTTCTACAATTAATTACTTAATACTGTATTATAACTTTTGTTTATGACTTAATACTGCATTACACCTTTTCAAATTCGACATCAAATTTACCATAGAACACGAAATCAATAAACAGTTATCCTTTCTTAACCTCAAAATTATTAGATCGGACACACAGTTTAAAACCAAAATTCACCGCAAGAACACACACACTGGCCTCTACACCTTCTGGAATTCCGCTCATGACACCACACAAAAAATCAATACACTTAAAAACCTCATAAACACAGCCACAAGACTCTGTTCAACGGACTACATAAATGAAGAAATTAACCACATAAAGCATTTCTTTATTCACACCAATAAATTCCCACCAGCTATTGTTGAAAAACTCTCCAACATTCCCCACAACAAAATTGATACTAACAAACCCAACAACAGTACATTACACTGCAGTTTACCGTTTGTCCCTGAAACCAGCTCAAGAATTATCCACACTTGGACAAAACTAGCCATCAAACACAATATTCCTGTCAACGTCAAATTCTCACAAAAACTCGGCCCTAAATTAAAATCGTTACTAAACAAAAATTATTTAGAATCACGTCATTTATAAAATAACATGCAATAACTGCCCAGATTTCTACATCGGAGAAACCGGAAGAAAATTGGAAACCAGATTGACAGAACACAATAAAAACCGGCCCATGTTTTTCACCATTGCAACTCAAAAAACCATAGTATATCTATTAAAAACACAGTAATTTTAAACAAAAAATACAACATAAACAAATCCATCTTAATTGAACAAAACAACCCTACTCTAAACCAACACCCCCTCTTCTAAGTTTTGCAACAGTATCCGGTCATGTGACTTCTTTGTTCAATACTGTATATATATATATATATATATCCATGTCGGTGTAAATTACTT
>NW_013666867.1:32781-42704 GCF_000517525.1 Limulus polyphemus | reverse complement strand
TCGAAACGTTGTACATTTGCTGTTATTTTAAACTTATATTAAAGTTTTTCTTCATCACCCATTCAAGCCGTCTCCAACCATTATTAGTCTCAAAGGGGGTTCCTGGTCATCGAATTATACCTTTTGGTTATTGAACATCTCCTTTCTTTCAGTGCCCAAACATTGGAGAGAATAACTAAAAACTAATAAGCACACTAGTATTATACCACATCAGAAGTATATTAGTCACATAAAATGTGGTATCCATGTGTAAATGACAGTCACCATAAAAAAGTCAGAAACTCTGTCAAAAACCATATTTTATTGTCTGCATTAAGATAATCTATTTCAAAATAAAATTCAACAGTTTACTCAGTATGAAATTCACTTTACATAATGTAAGTGGGTGCATGATTTTAGCCAACATAATAATGAAAATAATCATTTCCAAGTAAATGAACAGCTCATGAGATACCAAAATCTCTGATGAAGTAAATAAAATAAAAATTAACGATATCCAATAAACTAAGCTTAAAAAAATGCAAATAATGCCTATGAATATTTTTTTTTCTGATTTAACAGATAAACACTGCCAATCCACCTAACCTAGGTTAAATTGTCTTGAGAATTCGTTGAAAGTTCTATATTTTCTTTATTTGCTAAGTCTTTCATCATTTTTTCTAAATATTCATGCTTCTTTCTTCGGAAAAATCCAATCTAAAAAATGGATGAAAATAGACTTTCAATTGTATTTTTTAAATAAATTTTTAAATCACAATTCTCTAACACTAATTAAGATATTTACAAAAAAAAATTAGTTTTATATTTCTACCTTTGTCTAACCATGCTGATGTTATTGAAAAAGTGATAGTTGTGAAACATTTTCCAACACTGAAAATTTATTTCCACTAGATAGATACTTTATGAATATTTTTTCCTGATTTAACAGATATACACTGCCAGCCCACCTAACCAATAGGAATGCGACACCACCTCGTAGCCCAATTGACTCCCTCTATACTGATTCTTTAATCTTCATTTCAAGACTGGGCAAGAAAATAAGATACACCTTATGAGGGAAGGAAGTGTGAGATGGGAGATTAACATTTTCAACTTGGAAACTGTTATGTATATGTAATCTCCGCTTGCATATAGCTAGAATCCCCAACGATGTGGCGGAAGGACTGGTGCAAAATGTTACTGAAATGATCCTCCTTCAAGAAGCACCAAAAGAGAAACCTTGGAGTGTGAAACTCTATACCTTGGAACAGTATAGGAGCACACTCTAGAAGACCATACCTAGTATGTACCAGGGTACACTCTTTGCCTGGAAAGAAAGGGAAGGGAAGTGTTACAAGGATGGGCGAAAAATACAAGCAACCAAAAACGTGCATCAGGCTTTCAGAAGCGCTATATGTGTGGTGTGGCTAGGGTAAATCAAACCATATGTGGTGGGTCAACTCCAGTACAAAACCAGAGATCACTGGAAATTCAGTTTCCAGGCCACAGTAGGAGAAGAGTCCCTACAATCTTCACCTCAAGCCCAATGAAGCAGAATAGGAAAGTAACATCCAACGTGCAGCTGAGTAAGTTGGTTGATTCTGTGCTAATCCAACACCAGACCACCCAGGAACCCAGCTTCTGGGTACAAGTAGAATGGGGGAAAGCAGGTAAAAGGAGCATACTGTACTACACAGACAGAACATCACCACCCTACTCTCTACTATTTAAAAAGCGGTCACACTCAGTATGAGTCATCCAGTAGCTAGGAACTGATGAGTAGCAAGGATTCTCATGCTCTACTAGAAGAAGAAATGTGGGAAAAGTATAGTGGGGAATCCAGAGGAGAACAAAACCATAAGACAAGGCAGAATGCCAAATGCCATTTCCCAGTGTACTGGAGAATGACAAACAGGTGGAAACAAAGTTCCAGAAAAGGGTGAGAAACCCTTTTGATAGAATCCTTAGCTAAAAGGTCTGACACCACCTTGGAGAGATGCTAGTGGGAGACAGAATCCCTTAGAGAAGGGAAAGGAACACGAAGGAGACAAAAGGAGAGGAGAGAAAAAAAAACAAAAGGAATCTATAGATATTAAGCCAAATGGGCAGCCACTATTCCTGAGCCCTGAAGATAGTCACAGACAAAATTGTCTATGCTGAGTCCCATGGACAGTGAAAGAACAGACTGGAGAAGAGGAACAGGATGGAAGAACAAGAAGCAGAAAAAAGTCAGGAGGACAGGAGACAGCAACTAGAAGGAAAGGAACTTGGGAAAGATGAAGCACAAGGGTAGTCAAAGAAAAATGTCACACATAGCCTGAGCCTGTGACTACAATGAATCAGTTACCTTACCACTGTTGGAAGAAAGGAGCCAGATGAACAATAAGGGTGTCCCTCCCCAATCAGCAACAGAGTAACCAAGTGGTAGAGGATGGATAATGTAAAAGGTAAAGCAAAAGTAAGAAAACTGAGCTTGAGAAAGACTAACAGAGGACAGTGGATCAGAACCCAAGCCTTAAGAAGAGACTCCAGAGTTTGAAAGTCCAAAAATGGGGTGTCAACTCAATTGTAAGCCAAGCCATGTGCAACAAATCATATTAGGAGAACAAATCATATTATCAACAGAGTGAAACTGAGACGAAAAAGTTTCAACATGGGCTCAGTTATCAAGAGGAGGAAAAATATAATATTCTAAAGAAAAGGTCAAATGAAGATGGAAAGTAATGAATAATAAGAAATATGAGAAAATGAAAGAATGTAATATACCTGATAAGAAAAGACATGGAAAGACAGAGAATGTCAAGGTAGATCCACGTCTGCACAGGAAAAGACTGTCTAAAATCCACATCCTCATGAACAGGAATTACAAGAGAGAAGTCCATGTCAAGGCCTATAAAAGGCCCAGGCTACATACAAGACTCCGCCACCCACTACACAATGGCTGTTGCATCCCATGACTGACAAAGAAGCACCCAATGCTATTGTGGTTGCCTGTCTAGAGTGAACAAAGTCAAGATTTTTTACACTAGACAGTGTGGAAATGACCATCTCTGTGTAATTCATGTTATGGAAAATAAGAACTATAAAGTCTTCAGAGGCAAAAATGTTTGAAATAAAAACAAAAAATACTTCCACAATAGTTGGTTTTGTAGATAGTCTAACCAAACATCTTAACACAAGAGTTCCAAATCGATATGTGATGATTGAACAATCAGTATATAGGGAGCCAGCTGTGCTAATAGGATGTTGCACTCCTCATAGTGAAGGGTTGTCACATGCTCATTTGCGTAATATTAGATGGAAGCCCCAAAGCTAGTGGCGAGCAAAACATTCATATATAGGAGGTTATGTATCGTATCAGAATTAACACATAGACACATATAATATGTGGAGTGGTAAACCAACTTTTTATGATTAAAGTATCTGTCCAGTTGAAAGGAATCTAAAGATTAAACATGTACAGTTAATCAGAATTTTTTTAAAAATCAAACATAATTCTCAATTCACATCTCAAAAAATAAACAAGTAAAATTTCAATTTATAATTCAATAATAACAAACTAATTGTATTTTCAATTAGACATCGATCTTGAATTGATCCTGATACTCTATACTATATTTATTGTATACTTACCCTATACATCCCATAACACAGAAGAACAAGTAATAGAATTCCAACTATAATACTTAGAATGTAGATCCATGTAGCAACAGTCTTTGGTAGTAGTGGTCCAGTGAAGACAAGCCTCGTTTTTATCTATGTTTGTAGAAAGTAGACAAATATAATGCATAGACAGTTATAAAACGTTTTGCCGGTTATTCAATTGTATGCATCTTTCCACAGCTTATAAATTTATAAAAATTAGAAAAGTTGATGCTAACTATTGAAGTGTAGAGAGGTGATTCAGATAAACATGCTTATTTGTGTTTGCTCATTTGTTGTTAGAGCTACAGATCAAAAATTCCCTCATCATATCTACACCTTTCAGTCAGAAGTTTGAGATCTGCATTAAGTATAGCTCCCCATAGTACATGTACATTTAATGCATTTATAGTTTGACATCTTTACAGATTATAACTCCAAATTTCATCTCTGTTTTTCACCCTTTTTCTTCAAGTTGTCATCAAATACAGTCTGAGACAAATAAGATGTTCACTTTACATGCACAAAAACAAAATAATCTTTAAGAATGACAGAAAGTTGTATGTGAACAGCAGATAATGTGTTTTCTCCAAATAATGATTACCTATCAAGGAAAATTAAACCAGATATTTCTGAATCAGTTTTGTTCTAAAGATAATATCTCAATAGTATATTCTGCTTTAAACCTAATATTTACTTTTATTTCTTTAGATATCATAAAAATGATCTCACCGAAGAAAATTCACCAGGTGGGTCAGTGGGATCTATTCCTGGAACATTTGGAATCCAAACTTTTGCCATAGACACAATTGTTATGACATCTTTCTTTCCCTTATTTCATATAGAATATATTTTAAATGTAGTTTAAATTCATATATTAACTTCTTTAAATAACAAAAACAAAGAATACTCATAATAAATAGAAATTCTTGAAAATGTATAAAACATCTTACATGATTGAAACAGTAATTTTGTAACAAAAATTAAATTTTGCAATTGGTTGATAAAAAAAGTATTTGTTTGACTTATAATACAGAAAATAATCAATTAAATTTATCATAACATTTTAAGATTGACAATATATATATATAAATATTTCACTTCCATCAAGATCAACTAAACAATCCTATCAATTTTGTCTTCAAATTGTATTTTTAAGATTCTAATACTAAATATGATATACAAATAGAAACAAGAAATAAAATTAATAAAAAACAAATATATTTTGTTGTTAATAAGCTGTAATTGCTTAATAAAATCGCTATAAATACACAGGCAGTTGTACCTTACAGTATCTAAAAATAGTGGCATAATTTAAAAAAAAAACTGTCTTTGAATATACAATTAAACCCCATCACATATTTTTTAAAATAATTTCTCTATGTTTAATTTTTATTGTACTAGGATAATAAACTGATGTTTACGTAAACTAATGGAAGTGTTCCTCTTCATATTTTTTTTCAAAGAAATAACAGTCAAAGACCTTTGAAATTTTAATTAATAAAAAAATTATACATTGCAATTTTTCTTCAAGAAATGTATTTCTTGTTCAGAATAAAACAAAGATCTCCTTTAAGCATGACCTTAACTAACTGGTTTTGTAGTTCTTAATAAAAGTCCTTTTCCTTTAATACAGAGGGTTGAGTATATTGTAATAAAACAATTTTGAATATGCAAATCAGGAAACCACAGCTAGTGTGGTGAAATGGTACTGAAACTATATTTTAACATTGTTTGGCAGATCACAGGTACTGTGATGCCACCCAAAACAGATTACTTTTGGGAAGGGTATGTATCAAGCCCTTTCTGATGCAAAATGTTCACACACACACACACACAGATCATAAAAATAAGTTCATATTGGAGATTTATAATTTACAGGATAGGGATACCTCTCGTACTTAATAGTATTGAAAAACAAAGGAATATGGATCAACTTTGGAGACCAAGATCATCCAGAAAGAGATCTGCAACAAGTCATACACCAGCCATGGTATCCAAAGTGCAGCATCTTGTAACAGCTGAGAATCTAAAAAAGTTAAGGTCAGTAGCAAAAGCCATTGACATTTCCAAGGCAACAGTGTGCAACATAATCACAAAGGACCTCTGTCTGGAAAAACAACACAAGTCATATGCACACAAGTTGCTTCAACAACACATCCATTCAACTGTCACATACCTTGAGCAGTTGAAGAATGAAACAAGTATTCATGATTCTCCATACAAAGACATACTGGTAAGATAGCCTATAGATTTGTGTATAATTAGATTGTTGGAACTGGTACTGAGAAACTGTTTTCCTCATAAAACTAGATGGATTATGGAAAGCTTGCAGGAATTAGTATTGTCCTTTGAAGATGGCAGTCTTATGATGGAACTTTTTCCAACATACATTATGCTGCAGAGCTATTGTTAAGATGTATGGATCATCAGATAAAGTATGATCAGATGTGGCAACATGAACTGTAATCTAGGTGTTGAGGTACCAAAATCAATTTAATATAATGTACTCAATCTCTGTATTAATATTTTATGTGCCACAGTATTTTTCTGCAATAGTGATGTGGCTCATGAAATTTCATAATCCTTTTATAAAAAGGGAATTCCTGTAGACTTATAACTTACCAAAACCTTTTCTATAGCCTTTGTATCAACTTCTGCAGAAATTAGAAATTTTGTAATCTTTTTATTACTCAAAAACGGTCCAGCATAGCAATAAATATTTCTACAAGATGCTGTCTGGCAGTTCTGAAAATAGACAAATTGACAAGTCACGAATGTGACAATCAAAAATTCGTACTTTTAAATAGGTTTTTCTTTTCTTCAAAAAAACCTGACCGTTAAATAAAAAACAGTTTATAAAATATCGTACATTAATAATTAACAACTTTGCAAGTGCTTCTATGAATATTACAATTATTTAAAAACTATGAATTTAATAAATAGATAGGCAAAATGTTTTTAACGAAAAAAGTATTGTTACATTTCCCCCAGAGACATCACTGGTTAAGATGCTTCCAGGTGGTAAGTAAAGGGTGCTAGCAATGATGTAGTCTTGGTTTTGCGCATAGGGCTAATAATGTAGGGAAGGATAAGTAATAGGAATTAACTAATAAGTAAAGGGGGTTGATAAAGGCATGTAAAAGAAAAGGGTCATAACTTAATTCTGCCAAGACTTAACTGTGGGAATGAGATTAAAAGTACATCACTGGGGCTGAATTTTAGAATTAGGTTAATACAGAAAGGACAGGCAAATTGGCTGTTTGGATTTGTGGGAACAATTTGAGAGTAAAAGGACACTTTTTTTTGAATGGTTAATTTACAATAATTATAAACATAATTATCAAGCTACTCTTTCACAAAGAATATCAATTAGGGATGAAAACGATGTTCATTGTTTTTTGAATGGTAACAATAGCACTGATCTTGCTATCTGAAAAGTAAGGTTTGTAATAAGAGCCCAATATGGCTGTTGAAAAGTTTCAGTATCTGTAATAGCAGATGATTTTTTGCTGTATATTTCTATATCTTCACTTTATTAGTTCACTGGAGGTATATTTTCAAAACCCAGACTAAAGGGAAAAAACCCACTGGGAGTATCATTTGCCGTAGCAAACTCCAATTTAATATATAAAATAAAAACTGTTCCAAAGAAGTAAAAAACTATGATTTTTGAGACTATTTCTCAATACAAAGTGTTCCAAAAATCACTTTTCAAAGGAAGAAAAATGAATATGATATCAAGTGTCAGTATTATCAAGACCCTTTCTTGCTGATTACTTTTCCATTTAAATTCATGTTAGAATAATTTGTTCAATCTGATCATGTTCATAATTTGCAGATGCTTTCATCAGCAGAACTAAAAAGATTGAAAGTATATAATGTTTTATGATAAATTACTCTTGGAAACGTTTGTACATTTACTGACAATATACTGAACATGTATGTTAATGCAAAGACTTTTGAAAGAAGTGTGTGTGACTTAAACAGAAGCTTACCAATATGTGATGCATTCTATCATCCTTCATATCATCAGCTGGAGTATCTTTCCTAAAACCATTTGCATGTCTAGCACTCAGTTCATCTACTGCATTTAGGTCACAGTTACCAGAAACATAAGTATTTGAGCCATCACCAACCTATTTATTTAAAAAAATGTTTTATTCTACATTTTATTGCAAAATATTTAATGAATTAAGTATATTACATAAATCTATTTAAAAAAATCCTTTTAGGTAATGACTAATAACATTTATTTTTGTTTTAACTGGATTTGCTATATCAAGATATAAATGACAAGAATAAGAAAATGAAACATTTGAAATTTCCAGATAATCTGTAAACATATTCTATCATCTTTTTTATTTTGCCAATTACTATAGTGAAAGTATTTACACTACTGTTTAATTTGAGCAGGGTTATATATTCCCACAGTACTGGCAAAGGGGTACACAGTAGGAAGTTTTCTTACTGTATTGACATTTATAAGTGGAATACACATACTTCAACCTGACGGATGTACAACATCTGTTCAGTTTTTTGTGCCAAGAGTTATTGGTATTGACATCACAAAATTAACCAGTTCTATTGGGCTAGGTGATACCTTTGTGACCTGGAATAAGAAAACATTTTGCGTGAGAAATTAAGAGTGTTAAAAGCAATAAAATTGGTACAATACAGTTCAATATTTGAAACTGAAGTTTAAGTATTTTAAAATCATTTAGTAGTGCAACTATCTTTTGAAGCTTAATTCAAGTGGGCTAAAAAAGGCAGTCCATTCCTAGTTCTCTCCCTTGCAGTTTTCTTAAATTCCTCCAAAAATAAAATTTTGTTAATTTTTATTCATTGGCATAAAGATAACTTATATTTTGTTTATTACAACAATCTTTTCTTTTCTCTTTCACAGCTTTTATTTCCTACTATTCAAACTGCAAGAGTGCCTTAATATAGACCACTGATTCCCAACTGGTGGTATGCATATCCATAGAGTTCAAGAAAAGATTTGAAAAGGTCCTAGAATGGATATGCAAATCAGTCCTCATAATAATAATAATAATTTAAAGATATATATATTTAGATATACATGACTATTTCAATTTGAGTTTGATGCAATGTTAAATTTAGTTATGTTTAGAACCATTGGGAATACCTCAGGTTTGTTTACGTAACTGTGTATGAATCATACATTATGTAGTTCAATTGATTTGAACTGGCACTTATTGTATTGTTGCGTCATGTTATTAAAACCTTCTAAGTTTTTCTCGTTGTTTTGACTGAGCATTTTTGCATCATAATATCTCATATAATATCAATAAACATTTAATGTATATAGCACGAAAACTAAGTGCCAAATATGTAAAAATGACATGGCAATTTTCCACTTATGAGTGATAAGAGAAACAACAAAACAATGTGAATATATTCCCAATGTGATCTTGTCAGTGTGATTTAAATAATATGGTAGAGCTAGGCAATTAAGTTGATACCTATGAACATCAATTACATTGATTGATTTCAAGAAAATAATCAATTAATCAAAATTATGATTAAATCGATTAATGTCATGAAAATGATCAATGAACCAAAATTAGTGTTTCTTATAATTACTGCTTTCAATTATTCCAACTATCCAAGTAATCAAAATATTTCCATTTGATTTCTCATTATTATTTTCGATTAATTCAAGGTTGTACAGCTTGATCAATAAATGTCATGACTCACAGAAATAATCAACTAATTGAAATTACTGTTTCCAATTATTACAACTATAAAAGTGTCACGTGAGAATAATCAGTTATTTAAATGTAAACAATTAATGAGTACGACAGTTAATTGATTATCAAATTCAACTCTGTGGTATGGTACAATTATTGGTTAATGCAGTAGCATTGCATTTGAATAAAATAAAATATATCCAGAACATGGGTGTACACACCATAACAAATGGCTTATAAAAATAATGTTTTTGTCACTACTGTGTTTGTTGTATCCCAGCCAGTCTGAAGAGCTCTGAATTAAGCAAAACATGGCATCAGCAATGGATATGACAAATACAGTGTGGTTGACTGGAATACTATTATTATACAATCTTCTAATTCTGCAAATTCCCTAAGGTACTACGTAAAGAATGTAGTGATTAGAAATATAATAGGCCTAATACTAATGTCTTTGACAAGTATAATTATAATCTGTTCAGTATTATTAAAATCTTATTATATATATATATATATATTTTTATCTAATACCTACATAAGGTATTGTTGCGTCATCGAGTCACATGACTACTGTGACTCAACGTTTCT